>NC_060953.1:36246158-36353658 GCF_022045245.1 Lucilia cuprina | reverse complement strand
CAGAGGTTGTCTCGGTTTTTTGCTCATATCTCCGTTATTTATGGACCGATTTTGCTGATTTTAAATAGCGTTCTTGCCGGTCGTATGTCTGATAGAATTATGGAAGATTCGGATCTCGCAGATATCTGTGGTCTTCTAAAAACTGATTTCAACAAACATACAGACAGACAGACAGACGGACATGGCTTAATCATCTCCGCTACCTATAAGGATCCAGAATATATATACTTTATAGGGTCGGAAAATTATATTATAGAAATTACAAACGGAATGACAAACTTATATATACCCTTCTCACGAAGGTGAAGGGTATAAAAACATAATAAGAGAGCGGTTGCAACTCTCTGCTGCGCTAAAGCTATACTATTGTGTGATTCATTTGGGTTACTTTTCTTTCTTCATTCTTAGTTTCTGGTTCATATATATGAAGACTCAGTCCCATTTTATTCTCTAGATTACAGGCATCCCTGAAAGTACCAAGTGCTGAAGAACACAAGTTCTTCAAATGTAATGCAATTTGCTGCAATATTAAGCTAAAATACATATGAGTATATCTTCCTAGTATCCGCTTTAGGTTTTTGCTTATTTAAGCAGAGAATTTATTTAACATTTTGAACGATCCGTTATTCAGAAAATTAAGTTCGATGATGTAGGGCACAAAACTATTCTTTCTGGATGTTGTTGCGGAAACATATGAACAATCCGAAAATTTGTATAATTTGTATTATTATATTATTTTTCAATAAAAATAATATAATAATACAAATTTTGATAATTTGATAGTGCTCGTGAATCGCCAATTTCTTCCTAATGATTTACAAGAGTTTACTGATCATATATGTCAAAAAGTGAGAGCAGTATGGCAGTTCGTTTGACAGTAAACCCTTTCGTATGTTAAATCTGGTTCGATCGGATGATTTAAATGAAAATATTACTGGCATTAGCCGTTTGGTTTAAGAAGATAGACATTTCGACATGTCATTCAGCCATCGAACAATATATTTATTGCAAACCATATTTAACCATCGCATAATTTTACGTACATATGACAGCTGTTAAGTGGTCATCTGATTACTCGATTGCACAGAAAGGCTGATGCGATTACAAGTTATGTACATTCCCACGACAATTGGATCTTCGCTCCCGAACGACCCGAGCTATACTCGGCCGAAGATTGTCAACCCAGCGACAGCTGTATGAACCGAAAGTTTTTTCCGCAGGAAAGAACTATCGGCCACAGTCGAGCTTTTACAACAACAACAAAAACAACAAGTTATGTATATACGACAGTTTAGTAAGAACATTGGCGAAATGACATGGCTCATTGCTATATCTTTCGTGGATGATCTTGGGTATTCTGTGATCTTTTAAGTAAGTTATCTCAACCTAAATTAGAAATGTTTATGAGAAATCCTTAAGAAGATCCATATTATGAAAAGGTCTTGCATCAACACGGTTATCGGGGTAGTTCGCTGAATGCGAACAGTAAAGTAGAGTCGAAGGGATGCCGTTTTGACAGGACAGATGACAGATGTAATATTGTATGGTATAAGGTCCAGCCTGTAGCCGTGAGAAATCATTTAGTTTAGAACCAGATATCTCGTCAAGGTTGAATATGAAGTGGATGCCAATAAAACTGTTTCTCTTCACAGAGATGATGAAAGACCGTTTTTCTTTTTTCTTATCTTTGCGACTGTGACAGTATTCAATGGAGAGGCGCCTACGCCGAATTGAATATCTGCCTAGTACCAAATGTCCCGTTATTACTGCAATCAATCCAATATATCCCGTCTATTTCAGGTTATAAGGATTTTTGTGGGTTTCTAACTTGACCGCTTTATATGTGTCTAAGTTATTCCATCTATTTTCAGTCTTTTGAAGATCCCGTTTTGGCATTTCCATAATATTCGCAGGGTCCCAAATTGACAACTCCTTTTTGCATTGTGTAACTAGTAAGGAAGAGGTAATGTATGAGTTTATAAAAACACTGTCGAAAAAATCCTATATTGCCACGAATATTGGGATCGTATAATACTCTACATGCTGGCATTATCACAAATACTTCAGATTGGAAAACAGACGATGATATATAATTATTACAACTTCTTTACAGGAAACACTAGAACCTATACCGCATATTCACTTGGTAGGTAATCCCTACACTATTCGCTCCTAGAAGGAAATCTGACTTTGATAAGATTTTCATAGTCGGAGTCTGGCAAGTACCCTAGACTATCTAGATGAGGTACTTCCATCAAGATAGTCTGAGCTATAAAAGAGTGTTTTATTCAATTGTATAGATGTTAAACCTGTGATGCAGTCTTTATTTCAAGGTTCTTTATGAGATCGCATCTTTTGAAATCTACTGTATACCAAGTCTGTTACACTCGATGATTACAGTTACAAATGAGGTAAAAGTAAATAGGTAATTCGATTTTTTAAATGATCCGGGTCTCGGTAGATAAATATAGCAGAACTCTATAGGATAAATACGACTTTTGAGTTAAAGATCGATACTTCAAGACAAATAATATGATTTCAGTCAGTTAGTAAACTGGTTTTGGATACGGTATTCTTCATCGATTCACGTTTTCCTTGATTTTTTTTTATATTTATATTGAAATACACATAAACTATTTGGGAATTATAACAAATTATGTTGTGAAAATAATTAGTACTATTGAAAATAAAAACTAAGTTAAGAGGATTCTATACATCTTTTTGACCATCTATACGATCTGATATGCGGCATATCATACTGTGTCCAGAAACTAATTCTTATCGAATTCCTATCAAAGACTAAGAGAGAAACTATACAAACAAGGTAATATTAATAATATGCGAGTAATACTTAAAATCGAAAGCCTGCTGTTGTGTTCCTAGGAGGCGGTAAAAAATTGTCTTTGATTTATAACTTAACTAACTTAAGCAACTTAATAGAAGTGTAGTGTACTTAAATATTCGTTTAATAACCAAATATTTGTTGTAATTACAATTAAAATACACTCTTTATTATTTGTTAAATTTTGTTATTGTTGCAAAATTATCACAACACAACCCATTAAAACACAAGCAATAATAGCAATAACAACAACAACAATATTTAAGAACTATTATATTTACACACGTATTACCAGTAGTGGTTGTTGTAGTTTGTTCTTGTTGTTGTCATTGTCGTTAATGTTGACATTGTTGTTGCTGCTATTTCTGTTGTTGATGTCGATATTATTATTATCCATAGTTGTTGTTACCGTTGTAGTAGTACCTAGTAGTAATTGTTGTTGTAGTTGTAGTTGTTGCTGCTATTATATGAATTGACAACAGCAAATTAATGTCGTACAAATTGGTTACATGACGCGAGGTGGCGGTCGGTTGGTTGTTTTTGGTTAGTTTGGGTTTGGTTTATTGGTCAATAATACAACAACACTAACAACAATATTATGCGACAAAAAACACCAACAACAACTAAAACTACACATACATTGTTTGTAACTAAAATATTGGCATAGATTTTGTATGTGTGACTCTTTTTTTATATAAAAAATAAATATTTAACTCTATCCTTAACACATACACACAAACAAACATTTATATACAAACTAGATACATTGCCATCAAGTAGAGGGGGGGATTTTACTCACATCCATAGATACTGGTAATGAGTTTTTTTATGTTGGTTTTGCTGATTTTGTTTTAGTTGTGTTTTGTTTTTTTTTTCTATTTTTGTGAAATTTGTATCTATCGCATGTTAGACATGACATGTACTTATGTGGTTGGTCAATGTTATTTGTGGACACATTAGACACAGACACAATTCAAATAAAATTTCAAATTTTATAAAATCTAAAAATAACGATTGAAAGTGCAAAATCACACAGACACACACACACTAAAATATATAAATACGAATAAAACGGGAAAAATATCTAGATTCATGGAGCTACATTTATTCATACATTTTAATGCTAATTAACATGGACTTTATGGTACAATGTAATGCTAATAAGTTAGAAAAATAAAACATTAAACTCAACATTTTACGGATGACAAGTTTATTTACGGTATGTACGCTACCTTAGGCTGTGAATGTTTTGAAGTTGTGATGTTTTTGGGTAAAAGTTTAATTTCGATAAAAATACATTTTCAGGATAATTTTGTTAAATGTGATAGAAATGATAGTGTGTGCATTGAATATTTAGAAGCATTTATTAGTTTAGTCATAACAAAAAATCAAAAGACTAAGATTGATATTAGGATCTTTCTTCTTAACTTTTTTCTCTCTTTCTTTCTTTCTCTCTCCCTGGCTCTTACTATCATTTACTACAGACAATTCAAAGGGATCCATAGGATCCAAGTAAAGCTTACTACCGGCAGTGAGCAGTCTGCATAACCTAACCTAGATAAATTTTAAAATTATATTTGATCTTTTTCACTCACTCATTCACTTCCAATCCCTCGTATTGACAAAGCCTGATATGATACAAGTATTCGTAGAAACTTAGGCCCTTTATAGCTTTTTCGTCAAGAATCTCGATCTGTGCAAACAGCTTTATTCTTTATAAGCTCAAATTTTAAATACTAAAATACTTTAGAAGACCATGTTGTACTTGAGTTTACAGACTGGTCCCTTTGCAGCACATTTATTAAGAACACATTTATTAATCAAGTTGACCTTAGACTGTCAAGTTGTTGCAGGCGAACAATTCAAAACATTCAGGTGCGTAGAATCGTAGTTTCCCAATGATTTCACTAACTTGATTATATCAAACCTAGCAGTGTGGAAATTCCAAGAAATTATCATTGCAGCTGCTTGCTTTATTCCTGCTAAACGAATATCTAGATGGCAATGCCCTGCAAAGGCAACCAGCCCAGCAAATAACCAAGATGATGTCCCCAGTAGCATGCCCGCCGACTTACGGTTAGGACAGCTGCACATCGACATAATCAGGTTGCTAATTCTCCTAATTATTGCATCAAAAACCTCGGAAGTCTGACATGTATAGCTACAATCACATAACGGGAAGAATTTTGAGTATACTCTTCTCCCCCAAAGTCAGGCTACTGTCGAGCAGCTGGTCCTGTAATTGTGTATTACAGGACAATAAGAAGAAATCGATAGAAGCCCTGAGTCGTTTGTTGAGTTTAGATCTAAGTGTTTAAAACCCATAGGGCTAAACAAGGAAATCAACAGGGCGGCTGGTAAATGTTTACCTTTTAAAGTTTCCGACATCTACATAAATGGTATATGTATGTATTTGTGTGGACGACTACACTATTAGGATGACGGTTAATGATGTGATGCCCTATACAATCTCGTATTATCTTGGAGAATTACTAAATTTCTTCACTGCGCGATATTTGAAGCTATTACCAGCGAATTGATTGGCAACAACTTTAACTTCATGTTTAAAAGAGATTAGTCCCAAATTCCGCTTCTAAAGTCTGTTCGCCTTCAGGATATTAAAACTGCAATCACTTCCAAAATGCGAAATATTAACAACGTCCTTAAAGCTCATCTGTTAGATCGATTAGATTAGGTTTAATCAATCAATCAGAATCGTAATTGTGTTAATTTAAAAACTTTATATGGAGAAATCGCTCCAAGTGACTTTCAGTTTCGTAAAAGTTAATTTTCGTTACGAAATGCGCTTTCGACTAGATTTAGATATGTGATAGCTGTACAGGGACTTACGAAATGTTCCGGGATACTATTTCTTCATAATAGAGGTACAATTTAAAAACCTTTCTAAAAACAACTATAACTCTCTTAGTAGGAACTTCCAAAACAATGACACAATTCGGCCCAGTTAAACGATGTCACTTACAGTCCTGTCATTTCAAAAACAAATAAATTCGGAAAATAGTCTGTATTTAACACATAATGACAGGAAATGGCACGCGTTATTTTCATGTTAAACACATTGACAATTTGTGGACTCATTTGATCACATTTAAATGCTTTTTTTGTGTAATTTTAACGAAAAATAAATCCAAAGTGAAAAAATAAAAACAAAACATGAAAAACGTGAGAATTTTCAAATTAGTTGTAAGTTCAATAAATACATAGTTGTTTGGAAAAATTAGTGTGTCACACATGCATACATACATCAATATATATACATATGTATATGAGTGGGTATAACAACAACTATTAAAGTATCAATGGATAGAAAATGCAACATTTTGTTCAATAGATTTTAACTAATAAAATCTGTTGCTGGTTTTTTGTTTTGTTTTTATAATCGCTTAAGTCCTTTTGTCGGCATTTTATTTTCTTGTTGTTTTTGTTGTTGCATTTATTGTTGTAATTGTATAGATCAGTGGATAAATACCAATCTATAACATGTTCATTGTAGTATTAGCAGTGGATGTCGTTGTTGTTGTTGTTTTTGGCAATTTTAACAATTTGACATACAGTTGACAAGTTGACTTTGACACATATGAACATTTTATGCCCCTTTTTAATATGAGACTTACATGAATGCATTATGTGTTTTCCTCTTTTAGTGAAAGAGATAACAAGAGAAAGAGAGAGTAACAAAAAAGGAAAATACAATTCATAAATAGAAATGTATGAAAGTTTCTACTTAATATGTAGAGGAGTGAAAGCAGGAGTTTAAAGTAGTTGTTTTTATACCCACCATCAAACACATAAAAACTTTCGCCTAGACCCAGAAAGGTGTACATATATTCTGGGTCATTATTAGATTCTGAGACGATTTAGCCATGTCCGTCCGTCTGTCTGTTGAAATCACAATAGAGACCACACAGAAAGAGCTAGACAGTTAAAATTTTGCATAAATATTCTCTATTGATGAGGTTTGTTTGCAAAATCGGTTCACGTTTTTGCATAATCGCCAAACAGTTGGGTCTTCGAAAAAAAGTTTCAACAGTCATTACTAGTTTAAAAATACCAGTCCTTCAGAAAATGTCATTAAGACTCATTACCGGCTCAGAAATGCGAGTACAGTGATGAAATTCGATTATGCCGAAGATTTTTGTGAGCCAAAATCTTTCTACTAACTTTTGTGAGCATCGTTACATAAGTCGCCTACAGAAAATTACTTTAACACTTATTACTGGTTCTGAAATTAGAGTACAGCGGTAAAACTCGACATGACCACTGGGTAGACTTGCGACCACTGAAGACAAGTAGCATGATACTACTTATAGAGGCGGAGTAGGACCAGAAGAATCAAATGAAAGGGGTTTTCGAAAACGCCAACATTTGTAATTTAGGTCTGAGTTGAGGAATAACTCTCGCATCATCGTTTTTATTTCTTAAGGACGGTCAGGCTTGTGCTTGTTGCTGGGCTTTCGACAGATTTACTTCTCATCCCGCAATAATTCGTACAACTGTTCTAAGTTATGCGTTGTCTTCATTAAATGCATGCTTTCGTTTTACCTCAGAGTGATGTTATGTTTTTAACTGGTGGAGACCATAAAATTCTTACGATATAGCCTGGTGGAGACCATTTAAACTCAAATATATACGGGTGGAGACCATTAAAACTCTGAAAATTATTTCTGGTGGAGAGCAACAATACTTTTGGTGAAATTAAGTATGGATGCTCCAACTTCCTATATGAAGGTATAGGTCGTTTGGTGGGATTTTCTCTGGACAAACGTGTGATAATCTGTCAATATGAGTGCTTAATGCATCATCAACCTAATGAAAGGCCGAAAAAGACGCCAACAAACGCATCTGATAAATCCAAAATGTCATGAGTCCTATCATCCCCATCCTCCAATGATTCGCTTAGGTAGATCTTAATCAAACAACCACATCACCATGCGATGCATTTTTTAGTAAAAAATTGGGTTTTAAAGTAGATTGTCAAAGAAGGTTCATGCTTAAATTCAAAAACTTTATAGAGAGAGAGTGCATTGGAAATTTTTTTTTCAGTTTTGAGAAAGTTTAAGAAATAAACTTTCTTTCAATCTCTCATTTGAATGTTTTTTATACATCACGAAAGATGCTACAGTTCATTCGTTCGATCTCTTATTGGTATCTTTCAATAAGAAAGATCCCATTTCAGAAAGAAATAACTATTAAAAACAATAAGTTCATTTGGCTTTTCTCAAACTATTAAATGCAACCTTTAAATCTCTGTCTCTTAGACATTGTAACACTTTAATGTTCTTGATTTGTGATTTATTTCCTATTTATTATACTACGTCTTTAAATATTTGTTCAGCAAAAATCTATACCGATATTGGTCTTTCTATTTTGTGTGATAGATTTGTGTCTGTTTTATTACATGTATCTTTTAGTTTGCTGTTGCTTTAGTTGTTGTTCATGTTGCTATTATTTGTTTCAAATTTGATTGACAGCTCTGAGTGTTTGACAATTCACAACATTAGATAATGGGCAAACACAGATAGACAGACAGACGGACGGATGGACGGATAGACCAACAAAAACAAACATGATGAACAACAATTTACACTTTTGATGCATTTTCATTTATACCGCTACCATTCTTCATATTTCCGTTGTTTTGTGTTTGTGTGTGTGTAATTTACATTATAACACTGATCTGAAACGATTTTCTCGTAACGCTTGACAAATTTTCTGAAACATGTTCTACTTTTAATACATTCAAATACTTTTGATTTTCATTTTTTATTTTTGTCAACAGATGACAAATATTAAAGTGAGTGATATGATAAGAACAATAGTAATTATGCCACTATGTTTTTAAATTATAAATATCTGCATTTATTTCGGAGGTATCGTGATGTGTTTTTCATGTTGCAACTGTGGTTATAAGTTTTTAGTAATAAAGACAAAAAAGGAACGTGTTACATTGCAGCAAGATAAATTAGGCCTGTATATAGTTTAGAAGGTCAATAGTTAATGTAATAAATTGTAAATTTCCCAAGCGAAATTTGTTTCGAAAAAAACTGGGCAATAAAACCGGCATAAATGGTTAAAGGTTTCAAAAAAACAAAGAACCCTCATCTTAACAGAAATAATGTCTTTTATACCTTATTTAGGTTAAATGTAAGTTAAGACAAAAGTAGCCGAGTTGTGCTAACTTTAACACTTTAAGAAACTTGCAAAGAATCCACTCCAACTGTATTCACTACTAGATTTCACTACTCTGCTGGAAACAAAAAAAAACGAAAAACCAACAAAATATAATTGCCACATTTAACAACCAACATAACCAACAAAAAGGAAAAAGTTTTGTTTGTTTAATTTAAAGAAAAGAAACCTCCTCTGTATATTGACACAACTATGATTCCATTCATTCATTCATTTCTGTTAAGAATACCTAATAAAACATAAATGTGTGGGAGATTTTCCAATTATATATTTATTTTCCTAATCTTAACTACGTCTGTATGTGTCATTTACCGTTGATTTGTAGATGTTTTAAAATGCAAAATAGTTTTCTTCTTTTTTTTGTCCATGTCTCCATCTCCTTACTGTTGGCATTTGTTCAGTAAATCATAAACATCATTGCAGTTTTTTTTATATCATTTCCCCATGCAAGAAGACAATGACAAGAAAGTAATTATAAGTCAGAAATAGTGGCTAAAATCGTAAAATAAAAGAAAAGTGCCAAGAGCAAAAAAGTACTTTAAAAACATGTTGATTAATTAGCGAAAATACTTGGAATTTATTTGTGAAGTAATTTAAAGTTTTTTATTTGTTTCTTGTTTTTTCTTTCTATTTTTTCAAATAGAGGTCTCATAAATTAGTGAAAATGTTTTTGTTGAAGGAAAAAAACAAAGAGTTTTTCTTAAAAGTTTAATAATTTCTCTTATACATGAATGGGAACCATGATTGGACAAAGACTCTTTTGATGCAAAGATAGAGTAAAAAAGGATATTTCAAAGCTCATAGTAGAAATCCAATCATTTAAACGAGGAAAAAGTGATTGGGGAGATAAGCAAAGTTCGTGGGAGAAGCTATTAGCATTGTTATCCTACTCAAGTACATGAAAATGGTGCCTTAACTAAAGTGATTATTGGATCAATCGGTGCTTAATTCTCTTGATTTATGTATATATTAACAACCTTTTTCTTATACATGAATGGGAACCGTGATTGTACAAAGACTCCTTTCATACAAAATGGAATAAACAAACATCATATTAGAAATTCTGATGATTCTTGGGGTAAATATTAATTAAAACTCCCTATAAAGCATTCAAACGAGGAAAAAAGCGATTAGGGAGAAAAACAAATTTCGTAGCAGGATCGTCTGCCTTTACAAGTATATGAAAATGGTGCCTAAACTAAAACTATTATTTCACCAATCGGTGCTTACTTCTCTCAATTTATATGTCAAACTTTCAAACTTATATACTCTTTTTGAAATGACATCAACACTTGTCATTGATATTCGTTTTATCATAGACCAAACGTAAACCAAAACATGAATGATTGGATTTATTATGACCTAAAAACAAGGAGTAGCGAACATAAATGACGAACTTAGTGACGAAAGGATAGTAGGGGTGGACACTACGGCTTTCAGGGACCAGAATAGTGTGGAGGGTGGTACTGAGTACTGAGAATAGTGTGGAGTACTGACACTGACTGACGTTCATGCTAGGATCTTGAAGTATGAAGAACAAATCTTTGCGGAATGTAATGTGGACGACCTTCAAGACCTTCAAAACAGAGTCATTCTCTCTTACTGATGAGTCCAAGGAGGACCAAAGTAGCCTCTCGGAAGAACAGCACAAGGAAATCTTAGCCTTTCTGGCTAAGATGGAGCAATGAGATCCGGCGTCGTTCTCATCAAAGGAGAAGTACCTCATCAAGAAGCACAAGCATGACGTAGCTAGATTTGAAAGAATCTACGGTTCTGTTAGTGTTGTCTTGGGGTTGCCTTCTAAGGAACAGCAAGCAGGTGATGGTGTTGGCTAGGTAAGCACTCATAAGAGTATGGGGCATTCAACATCGGCAGCTTGTTTTGACAAAATTTAGAAGGAGGATGGCGTATGAGCTGAAGGAAAGGGAAACCTCCGACTGCTTCTCTTAAGGGTCCTCAAAAGGGGGCCATTAGGAGAATCGGATTTGGAGATGGCCAGCTAAAGAGATCCAACAATTCTTCGTCGCTGGGGACGACTAGTACAAAACCGGCTAGCATCACTAATGAGCCTCGACAGGAGACAAGAGTTGGATCTGAGTATGATGAGGTGAAGAAGTCTTCGAACCTGGATGGAAACATTCGAGCAGCGGTTATAGAACAGTGTGATCCATATGGAAGGAACAGTTTCAAGCTGTTGAAGTTGGTCGAGGGCAGGTTACTGGACGAGATCGCTGCATACAGTGGTAATAAAGATGAAGTACCTTTCAAGGGTGCAAACTGGGCTACTGGACAGGTGACGAAGCTTTGAGGGAAGTGGTAGTGTATGAGTTTAAGGGAAGAAGTGCCGCTTCACGCTTGACAAATATGCTTATGTTGTCACGAATGTTGAGATCGTATTTCAGCCTGGAAAACACGACAGTTGTTAGAAAGACGATGAGCTTCTACACCGAACCAATACCGCAGTTTATATTAAATAAATTTTGTAAAATTATAAATTTCTTATTTCAAAATAACTTGCAACAATGTATTTATACTTCTTGCCATAACAGCAATCTCGCGTTAGTTGACAAAATTTTATAATTTATACCTTTTTCTCTATTATAATTTAAACAAAATGTTTAAAAGTGTTAAACTCTGAACTACTTATCAAATTGACATCATGTAATTGCGCCAATTGTGTAACAAACAAATTAAAGTTCCGAAAAAAACACAAATTGTGTACTTTTTTCCATACAAACTTATTAACAAAATTTAACAACAACACCAGCCAACCGACTACAACATGTTTAACTACAACCTAAACATTGAAACTAACATATGAAATGAATAACAACAACATCCACAATTACAACAAAGTGAAAAAAATATAATATAATAGTAGACAAACTACACGTACATCATGTAAAACAGCTAAAAAACACAAATTAACAATTTACAACAAACAGGAATACAAACATCAACAACAACAACAACAGCTGAAACAGCAACAACCATAGTAGTAATCAGCCCAATAATAAAAATAGAGAGACTGGGCCAAACACAACAACAAAACAAACAAAAAATGGCACAAAATGTTAAAAGTGCGAAAATAATGTACTTAACATAACATTACAACAATGTAAATGTTGTATATTTATTTTGTTTGTTTTTTTATATTTTTGCTGGCTGATACTCAAGGCTGCTGCAGTAACTCATGTTGGCATATTGGTGGGACCACCACCACCGAAATTAAATAAAACAAATAATTTTTTTTATTTGAAAAAAAAACGACACAAATTTCTACTTCTAGACATTTAAATAGAGTACGTGAATCAACCAAGCAAATAAGTTTTTCCTTAGTTTTGTTAACATCCAACCACTCAACCAGCCAAACAACCAACCAACCATCCAGGAAAATAAAACTACTTACTCTTCTCTTAGATGCTCTGGCAAGCAAGGCAAGTAAGTGACTGTATAACAAGTGATTAGATGTATATTATTTTTTTTTTGTTTTACCATATTGTTGCTGTAAATAAACAACTAATACAACAACATTTTAAACATTACAATAAACAACTTTGACAACAACAATAATAAAAACAACAATAGTTAAAATAATAATAATGGTAAAAAAAGAAAGATTAACAACAAAACTACTTAGCATTAATGTACATACAACAATGTTGTATGTATTTTGTTTGATGCGGTATCTCTATACTTTTTCTCATTGAATTAGGCCAAGCTCCGAAAAGAGAAACAAATCTTTTGGTAAAAAAACATACGTTTAATTTCAAGCTCATACATTAAACTTTGTACCATCATCATGATGGCAATATTGCCATCAACATCATCAATGTGTTGTTTCATTATCATGTAAATATTTTATGGTCTACAAACTTCTTTCCCCTCTATTAGCATTTCAATAAAATAGTTCCGAAATTATACTCGTGTTTTATACACTTAACGATAAAAATAGTTCGGAAATCAATTTTCTGTTTAATATCTCTTTAATAAGAGTGTGGCTTACAGTATGGGCTATAGCTTCAACTAAAGTTAAGATAAAAGTTCGGTCAATAGTTATGACTATGGAACGGGATATATATCTTAAACTATAGTCTAGTTTAATGAGGACTGTTAATTATTCTACCTTATAGCCAGGTCTATAGAGAATTCTATAGTTGTTTCTTGGACCATAGCCAGGAATATATGTACACTTGGCTATAATGTGGATTTTTTACAAGATTATAGCATGGAATATGCAATAGTTCTTATTAGTCTAAATTAGGGTTCTATAGTTGAAACGAAAAGACGACTTTCCGTCCTTTCGACCTTTTTTTCGACTATTTTCGACTTTTTCCGACTTTTTTACTATTTTCGACTTTTTCGACTTTTTCCAACTTTTTCGACTTTTTCCGACTATTAGACTTTTTGACTTTTATTTCCAAAGTCTACTTTTTCACAGACGATAGTCTAGTTGTCGACTTTTTTCGACAAAAAGTCGATTGTTCGATTATTCGAAAGTCGATTTATAGAACCCTATAAATCGACTATACTATAGAATATACTATATTTTGGACTATAGTCAGGACTATAGAATATAGACTAGCCTATAATCTGGAATAAATACTGGACTATAGTCTGTAGAATCTGCTAGTCTGGAATATAGTCTACACTATAGTCAGAACAATAGACTGAGCAATAGTTTGACCTATTAGCGGGACTATAGTCTTGGCTATATACTAGACAATAGAGAAGACTATAGTCTATACTATAGACTATTGTCTGATCTCTATACAGCACTATAGTATTTACAATAGAATGAACTACTGCCTGGACAATAGACGAAACTAAAGTTTGCACAGTATGCTAGAATAAGCCGGCCTATAGTTAACACTATAGCCAGGGATATATACTAGACAATAGTCTGGTCGATTGCTTGGACTACAGACCAAAATAAAGTTTGTACTATATGCTAGAATAATCCGGTGTCTGGACTATAGATTAAACTGTAGTCTGTATTATATACTACAGAAGTCTGCGGAATTAACTATATCGTAGTCTGAACTATAAATAAGTCTATAATCTAGAATAAATATTGCAGTACAGATTGTACTATAATTTTGATTATAGACAAGACTATATTTTGGAATATAGACTGGTCTGTACTATACTGCAGACTGTATTATTTATATATTAATTCCAAATAGAATTTATTCTTTCCATGCTTTGACTATAGTAAAAGGTTGTAATCTGTAATATAGAATGGGCTTTACTCTAACCTCTAGACGTGACTATAAGCTTTACTGTAAACTACAAAAAAGTCTGATGTATAGACTAGGCTATAATCTAAACTATAAACTCGACTAAAGAATGGACAACATTCCGGACTTTAGATTGAACTTTAAGCCATATAATCTGGACTACATTGTAAACTATACTTTTTCTCTAAGTGTATAAAGCAAAAATACAGAAAAAAAACTACCTATTAAAATAAAACATTATTATATTTATGCTCATAGTAAGACATTCAATGCACTTGTAAATTAGTGTTCTTTACAAATCCATACATAAATACTTGCATTTGGCAGAAAATACATAAAGATCTAGAAAACTGAAGTATATCAGTAAGTACATTCGACCAATGTGTATTTATGTTAAAGTGTATGTAAGAACATTATTTTTATTGTCTGCTAATAAAATAAATGGATTTATTTAATACACTCACGTTTCGACTACAAACAAATGAAAACACAAACATAATAAATGGTGACAATTTCCACCAAAAATAAAAAGAAGAAAAACTGCTGGTTTTTCTTCTATGCAAAACAAAAGAAAAAAAAACTAGAAACCTATAATGGATGAGAAGAAGTTTTTCTGAAGAAGAGGGCAACAGTTGAAAGATGAAAATGTGTGGTAATAATAAAAGCTAAACAATTTTAAATTGTTACGTGACATCAAGTGACAGTTTACAAGTACTCATAGTTAAATCAGTTGAAAACTAAAAAGACACAAGAACCACAACTAAAGTAACTAAACAGACGAAGACTAACAGTCAACATTATGAAGAAAGATATATGACCAAAAATAAAATTGTCTTAAGGCTTTAGACCAGCAGCATTTTTCGTTGGTATTTTTTAAATGGGAAGACTTTAAAGCTTTATATTTTGTTGTTTATATAAATGCAGGTGATTTTTGTTAAAAAAAAACTTAGTTTAAAAATTTTATTTTCTTGCAAACAAATTAAGATTTTGTTTAAATTAAAGAATAACAGACAAAACTATGGATACTAAACTATAGACTAGTTTGTAGTCTTCTCCATAGTGAAGCCTGTTTATTTTCTAGGCGATAGTCCAGTCTAGTATATAGTTCTGTATATAGTCTTAAGTCTTCTGTCAGTAGTCTATACTATATATGTACTATAGACTAGACTAGAATGTATACTAGAATATAGAATATAGTCTATAGATTAGACTAAAATCTAAACTACAAATTATACTTTTGATTAAACTAAAGTCTTGTCCTGACTGTAGACAAGACTGTAGAGCAATCTATAGTCTAATCTATAGTATAGTAGACAAGACTATACTATAGACTATACTGTAATCCAGACTATAGACTAGAATATACACTGGACTATAGAGTAGGCTATAGACTAGTCTCTTGACAAGGTTACATACTAAACTATAGATTAGACTAGACTATAACCTATACTAGAATATAGACTATACTATTGCCTAGACTAGAAAATAGACTAGACTATAGACTTTAGATTGAACTGTCGGCAAGACTATTGAATAAACTATAAACTAGACTATAGACTACAATATAGAATGGACTATAGACTACACTCTTGACTAGACCACATGCTAAATTATATATTAGACTATAGACTAGGTTATCAACGTAAATTAATAAGTTTTTGATTACTGCATGAATTTTGTTTCTTCCAATTTATTTATCTTTCTATATTTCCACTGATAAAATCAACCCCTCCACCTCTCTTCTTACCAAAATATCACTTACCTTTTCCGGTTTCTTTTTCGAAGGTGGTGAAATAATTTTCGCCTCTTCCTCTGATGCCATTCGATTAAATTTACGCGTGGCCTCCTTAACACTTATAGGATTTTCAGTGTCCACATCGGGACCCGATGATTTCTCACCACTACCATCAGTTGAGGTGGCCGAAGAACCGGATGAAAATGAAAAACGAGGAATATTTTCCTTATTACCTCCGGACTCATCAACAGAATTAGCTCTTGAAACACTTTTTTCACGATTGGCTTTTTCTTCCAATTCCTTACGTTTATTATCCTCTCCCTGGGGTGTAGGGGTAGGAGGTTCATTTTCAGAAGATTGACGTTCAAGACGTTTAGGGTCAATACGTGACATGGCCGTAGTAAACTCATTAACACAATCACGATAGTTTTCAACGTTTTCCGTATGAACAGCAACACCAGTGGCAACTGGTGTTTGAGAAACTTTAGTCAGAGGAGAAGAAACCTCTGGTGGAGGTTTATACGGTGGTGGCTGACGGTAAGGAGAACTAGCCACCGCATCAGAAGTTAAAGAAACTCCTCCGGGACTACTGGGCACTGAATCAGAATCACCAGCCTGTGAAACAGCACGTTGCACTACATCCTCAGACGGACATTCATTTAAATATTTCTTACGCAAAATTAAATATTTTTGATTGTTTTCATTTTTAATGGTGGCCAATATATTCACATAAGTTTTAAATTCTTTTCGAGCTTCATCTGGAATAGTAGAAAAAATTCCATTAATATTTAATTTCTTTGCCTTATCATTTATTTTTAAAGCAACAAGTATTTTTTGTTTATATTGTACATGAAAAACAAGAACAACACATTGTGACTCACTTTGTGTCTCGGGATGTGTGAGGAAACGTTTAAAATGCTTCACTAAGGCATGATTTGTTACTTTACAACCATTGTCCAGCATGTATTTACGTATTTCACTTAATGATAATTCTTTTGGTCCCTCCATTTTTGTAATATATTATTAATTATCTATTATAATTATAGCACAAATAATTTCACAAACAAAAAACACAGAATTTCACAAAATTTATAAACAAATTTGTTTTTTTTCTTCACTTTGAAACAACAACACTAAACTAAACAAACAAAACAGCTGAGCGAACTGTCAAATAGCACGAGAACGAACGAGTGTATGAACAAAAGTAACGAGTAGACAAGAAAATGTTGAATAAACGAAAAGAGCAAACAGCAAGGTGTGCTGTTTTGTAAGAAAGTGGATGTACAGGCAAAATTTTAAGTTGAAATGAATGTTTTAAAGGGTTTTATATGAAAAACATTGTTTTTATTGAAAATAAAACGATTTATTTGGTTTTTAAATTTATATTTTTGTTGTAAAATTCATTATTGAATGAATAATTATGATGTTATATATTTATATTTAATTAAACTATTAACTATAATAAAAGTTGTGAGTTAAAATCAAGAAGTACTTTTTAAAATAAAGTTAAAAGGGCCTCGATTTAGATAAGTAGTAGGCTTCTATAGTTGAAACGAAAAGTCGACTTTTCGACTTTTTGCATTTAGTTCAAAGTCGATTTTTCGACTTTTCTCATTTAATTAAAAGTCGACTTTTAGACTTTTAGTATTTTATAAATAGTCGACTTTTCGACTTTCCGACTTTTCGACTATTTTCGACTTTACGACTTTTTCCGATTTTCGACTATTTTCGACTTTTTCCGACTATTTTCGACTTTTTCCGACTTTTCGATTTTTTTGACTTTTTGAATATTTTCGACTTGTTTCGATTTTTTTCCGACTATTTTTTGACTTTTTTCGAGTTTTGGACTTTTTCCGACTTTTCGACTTTTTTTGACTCTTTCCGACTTTTCGACTTTTATTTACAAAGTCGACTCTTCGACTTTTTAAATAGATGATAGTCGAGTTATCGACTTTTTTGGAACAAAATAGTCGACTTCGACTTTTCGACTTTTTCAACAAAAAATCGTTTGTTCGATTATTCGAAAGTCGATTTATAGGACCCTAATAAGAAAATATTAACAAAAACTGACTCGATATAAATTAAGAATTTATTTATTTGTAAAAACTAACACAATTGAAATGATTTAGTTTAAATATTTAGTAAAATAACTGACTGTATTTTAATTAAAAATGTAGTAAATAAAATTGAAAAAGATTTCAAATTCATGATGCCGAATAAGAACCTATATATAAATGTGTGTTAGTTTGTAACCAGGAAAAACTTAGAGGTATAATTTGAGAGATGTGTAACATGTATCTGGAAAACTATTGCAGTTAGAATCTTCATATAAAACACTTTCCGCTGAAATAGCTGAGATATCAGGAAGCTATTTAGAGTCGACTTAAACATCCTCATGTAGGTGTATTTTCAACATTTTTGTTCCTCCTCACTATAGTAGTGTAAATACAATGAATTTAAAAAAAATCATGAGTTTTCAAGATTTAGGTGAAAATATCTCGAAAAAAGTAATGATATGTCAGCTGTTAGGTCTTTATTATACCCTACACCACTATAGTGGGGAGGGTATTATACGTTTGTGCTGATGTTTGTAACATACAAAAATATTGGTCCAATACCCACCTTAAAGTATACCGATCGATTCAGAATCATTTTTTGAGTCGATTAAGACATGTCCGTCCGTCCGTCTGTTCGTCTGTTCGTCTGTCCGGCTGGCTGGCTGTCCATGTAAACCTTGTGCGCAAGGTACAGGCCGCAATTTTCAAGATAATTTGATGAAATTTGGACCAAGCATGTTTGGCACAAGGACGAAGCCTGTTGAAAATGGTTGAAATCGGTCATTATTTCACCTAGCCCCCATACAACCGTACCTCCCGATTTGAACTTTTTATGCTATAATTACGTCAAATATTCTGCTATCTCTCTAAAAATTGGCACAAATAAGTTTTATATAAGTATAAATGATACTGCAGATTTTCGTAAGGATCGGCCTATACAAACCCCCCTTCAAAAAATGACTTAAACGTCTAAAATTGACTTGTAACCATTTGTATCGCAATGAAACTCAACAAAACTAACTGTTATTTAGAAATATATCCTTTTCCCAAATTTACCGAGGATCGGCCCATATTTGACCTATATAAAGCCTCATTTAGAAATTTTAGTTTTTTATCAATAAATGGCTTAAATATTTTGGAATTATGGTAATATTAAACATAAAAGTTTCTTTACAAAAAATACAAATTTTATAAAAGTAAAAATTTTAAAAATATACTCATGGTGTAGGGTATCATATGGTCGGCCATGTCCGACTATACTTTCCTACTTGTTTTAAAGTTAATTTAAAAATAAAGTGGGAGTGACACGGTTATAACGTCCCAAACATTTTTTTCCAAATTTCAGAACACGATATCTCAAATTTCAAATGTCATGTAGAAAATCTGATTCGTCAGAATTAATTTCTTTACAATAAACTCATTTTTGTCACAATTTTAATATTTTTTATTTCCGTTCTATTCACACCTTGAAATAAAAAAAACTCTTCTATATTCGATATTGGTCTATAAAATTTTTATAATTTTAAAATCTTCCTCATCACATTCCCCCTTTCTTTTTCAATAATTTATCATAATTAGAGAAAAACAGCAGAAAACATGTAAATCTTCTTGTAAATTACTTAATTTTTCAATGTAAATATATTCATTATTTATTTTGTCACAGACAAAAACTCACAATCACGTTTAAAGCGAAGAGACATAGTGGATCCAATTTTAAAAATAGACACAATTTTTGCCACACACATTTTCAATTAAGGGCACTACTAAATATTTTTTATATGCGAACTGCACCAATATTTGAGTAAAAAAAATATTTTAACATTAAAAATTGCCAAGAAAATTAATTGTAAAAAATTGTTAATACAGAGCAAATCATGCATTTTAACGTGTTAAATAATTGTTCGGATGTTAATATTCAGTTTTATAAAACAAAACTCATATAAATTTATCACGTTTGTGACAAATTTAATAAAATTTCTGAGTAAACATAGGCGAATGGTAAGGAATTATGTAAAATATGTATGATTCAGATGAAGGGGAATATTTTTTTATAAGAAAATGTGATAAATATAAAATTTAAATAATGTTTACGACTTCATATCTGTTCTGATATAATGATTAGGAATATAATGATATAATGATTAGGAATTAATGCAATCACTGCTATTTCGGTACAATTGGCTTGACTAGAAAAAAATTCTGAAGGTTTTATGGATCAATTTTTGGTGTGTTTTGGTACCCTCATCCAGACTATAGTATATTTAATATGCCAGACTATAATATATTCTATAGTTCAGACAATAGGCTCTTTTTTAGTCTTTAGTCTGTTCTATAATCCAGTCTTTAGTCTATTCTATAGACCAGTCTTTAGTCTATTATATAGCTGAGACTGTAGCGTATTCTATAGTCCAGACTATTCTATAGTTCAAACTATAGTCTATATATTCTATACTATAGTTCAGATTATAGTCTATTCTACAGTCCAGACCATACTATATTGTATGGTTCAGACAAAAGGCTATTTTATAGCCCAGTCTTAAATTTATTCTATAGTCCAAACTATAGCCTATTCTATAATCTAGTCTTTAGTCTATTCTATAGTACAGACTATAGCCTATTCTGTGGTTCAGACCTTAGTAAATTCTATATTCCAGATTAAAGTATATTCTGTAGTCCAGATGGTAGTCTATTCTATATTTCAGACAGTGGTGTTTTATAGTCTTTAGTCTATCTTATATTCCAGAATATAGTGTATTCTATTATCCAGTCTTTACTTTATTATAGTGTATTCTATAGTTAAGACGATAGGCTATTTTATAGTCTATTCTGTAGTATTTTATAACCTAGACTATTCTATAACCTAGACTATAGTCAATTCTGTGGTCCAAACTTTTATAAATTTTATATTCCAGGTTATAATCTATTCTTATTTATAGTCTTGAGTTTATCCTTTAGCCCAGACTATAGTGTATTCTTTAGTCTAAACTAAAGTATATTTTATAGTCCTGATTATAATCTATAAATTCAATGCTATATTCCAAATTATAAACTATTCTACAGTTCTACAGTATATTCCAGTCTTTAGTGTATTCTATAGTAAAAACTATAGCCTATTCTATAATCCAGTGTTTAGTCTATTCTATAGTCTGATCTTCTGTAGGTATCCATAGGTATGTATGAGAGTGTTCATTGGCCGAGTGAGATGGAGCTGAGGGTTGCACCGGAAGCGATATGCGGTTGTGTCTTTTAAATCGAATACATTTTTGTCGCTTAAATTGAATAGGTGGCGGACTAATGTCCTCAATAGATGGTTTAGATTCAGGCTACTGTACAACAGGTTCATCGAATGAAGCTTTACGATTCATATAACTCAACTCAATAGATGGTTTATATCCAGGCGACTGTACAACGAGTTCATCGGATGAAGCTTTACGATTTATATAACTCTGACTGACTACATAGTCCATTATGTAGTCCAGACTATAGTCTATTCTATAGTCAAGACTATAGTCCTGAATATAGTCTATTCTATGGTCCAGTATTTAATCTATCTTATAGTTCAAAGAATATGCTATTCTATGAATGTTTTATTAAAAAAGTACCAAAAATAGGTAAAATTTTCACCGCTTCGATGTACGAATATCCAAAAAGTGCTTAATTTATATTATTATTTTTTCGATAAGTTATAAATGAATTAAATTAAAATTGTATCTCTATGTTCACTGTTTTAAACGTATAGATATTGAAATAAAGTTTTTATCCATTTAATCCCCAAAAAAAAAGTCTAATTTAAACCGTAATTAGCTTATTATTTAAATCTAAAACGATAAGTATGAACCCTTTTCGGGGGTACTGTTGTATGAGAGCTAGGCGAAATAATGGACCGATTTCAATCATTATCAATATCGTTCGTTCAGACGTATATATCTAAATGAGCTCCAAAAGTGATTCTGATTCTATTAGTATACTTTAAGATGGATGAAGGAACAATATTTTTGGGTCTTACAAACATCAGTACGAATGCTTAAATACCCTCTCCACTAGGGTATAAAAATTTCGTTAACCATTTAGGCTGTCCGATATATTAGCACATACATCAAAATATATAATTTCAACAAGAAATAGGGTCGTGTCAACATTTCCGAAAATAATATTCGGAATTCCATATGTTTCAATAACAAAGGTCCTGAACCAATATTTTTATTTACATTTACAAAGTATTTTTTCCATATAATATATGTAAATTAATTCCCTTGTATGTTCTTTTTTTTAAATTTTAATTTCCAATTACTTTTGTAACATGAATAACTAACAAATCGTCTATAACAAAGTATAGATAGATATATAGGAAAAAAAAACTCTTTGAATGTTTTCTGTTGAAATTTCAATATTTCGATTGTTTTTGTTGTCGTATATATTTCATTTGGTTTTTCCACTTGACAAACATTTACAAATTGCAAACATTTTAATCACAATCAAATTTTCAAATTCACTTTTTTTTCTTCATTTTTGTTTCTGTAAACGATTTTGTTGTTGTGTTTTGTAACTGTTGCAGTCAGTCAATAAACATGCTACTAAAATAAATTTGTTTTTCAATAAAATGAATGTATAAAATAATAATAAACTAAATAAAATAGCAAATATATAGATACAGATACAAAATACTTTAATATACATTTGTTTACTCACTCTTAAGAAAGAATCTTAATAAATCTATAAAATGTTGTGTCTATTGTCACCGACATCATCTTCAGCAGCAGCAGCCGCCCAATATACATTTTGCATATTGTACTAGAAGTTTAAATCACTTACAGATGCTGTGAAAAATCTTTTGTTCTTTTATTTTGATTTTTCTGTTTTGGTTTTAAAATGATTTTCTTAAAAAAATTCTCTTAATTTCATTTTCGATTTACCACATGTGTTTTAGTTTGTTTGTTTGTATGTATGTATGAATGTTGTGATTGTTATGAATGTGAAAATTGTTGAAATGTCGTCATTTATCATTTGCACAAATATTTGATACCAAATAACAAATATTATAACAAACGAATGTATTTGCAATAAAGTGCAATTTTATAATGTATCTATTTAGTTACACAGATACTTTAAGTACCTTTCAATTGCAGTGAACAGTTTAATGTATTTGTAAAAACCAAAACGTTTACTTGATGTTATTGGTTTTTCAACTAGAAGTGGAATGTAAGGAAGTTTAGAAGAAGAAATAACTATAACTCAGACTAGTACAAAATATAGTTAATATATTATAATATATGTTTGATAGTCCAGAAAATTGTCAATTCCATTGTTCAAACAATAAAATTCTGTATCACATAGTAAGATTTATTTGACACTATATCAGCTTTGTCTCAAAAATAACCAATTTTGTAGTCTAGTATATAGTATATTTTATAGTTTACAGTCCATACTATTGTCTATAGTCTAGCCTATAGTATATTCTATAGTCCAGACTATAGTCAATTCTATAGTTCAAACTATAGTCTATTCCATAGTCCAGACTATAGTCTATTCTATAGTCGAGACTATAGTCTATTCTATAGTCCAGACTATAGTCTATTCTATAGTCCAAACTATAGTCAATTCTATAGTTCAAACTATAGTCTAGACTATAGTATATTCTATAGTCCAGACTATAGTCTATTCTATAGTCCAGACTATAGTCTATTCTATAGTCCAGACTATAGTCTATTCTATAGTCCAGACTATAGTCTATTCTATAGTCCAGACTATAGTCTATTCTTTAGTCCAGACTATAGTCTATTCTATAGTCCAGACTATAGTCTATTCTATAGTCCAGACTATAGTCCAGACTATAGTCTATTCTATAGTCCAGACTATAGTCCAGACTATAGTCTATTCTATAGTCCAGACTATAGTCTATTCTAAAGTCCAAACTATAGTCTATTCTTTATTCCAGACTATAGTCTATTCAATAGTTTAGACTATAGTCTATTCCATAGTCCAGACTATAGTATATTCTATAGTCCAGATTATAGAGTATTCTATAGTCCAGACTATAGTGTATTCTATAGTCCAGACTATAGTATATCCAGACTATAGTCAATTCTATAGTACGGATTATTATCTATTCTATAGTTCAGAATACAATCTATTCTATAGTACAAATTAAAGTATATTCTATAGTCTACACTGTAATCTATTCTGTAATGCACACTATAGTATATTTTGTAGTCTAGACTAAAGGATATTCTATAGTCCAGATTATAGACTATTCTGTAATCCAGACTGTTGTCTATTCTATAGTCCACACTGTAGTCTAGACTATAGTCCAGACTAGACCGTGTTCTATTCTATAGCCCATACTATATTCTTGTTTGTTCCTTAATTTAGTCTATAGTTTGTTTTATTCTATAGTCCAGATTATAGACTATAGCATATTCTATAGTCCAGACTGTTGGATATTCTATAGTCTAGACTGTAGTCTGTTCTATAGTCCACACTTTAGTCTATTCTTTAGTCCAGATTATAGACCATTCTATAGTCTAGACTAAAGAATAGTCTATTCCATAGTCCAGATTATAGACTATAGCATATTCTATAGTTCAGACTGTTGTCCATTCTATAGTCCATTCTAAAGTATATTCTATAGTCCAAAATTAATTCTATTGTATATTCCAGACAATAATCTAGTTTATAGTCCAGACTATAGTCTACTCTATGGTTATCTATTCCAGACTACAATAGTTTTTCAACTGTGTTCTAAATATATTCTAGTTACAAATATTGCTTTTTAAAAGATTTACTCACTTACTCATTCTATTCTAGGAGTATACTGCTCATATGAAATTATATTCTGATGATATTTTATAATAAAATGTAATTTCTATATTGAATTCTATGTTAACAGACAACTATATCTACAAGTATGTATGATATATGAGCATTTGTTCGAAATATAAATATATATCTGTGTGAGTATGGATGTGTGTATTTACTTTATGCCTTCTGCAACCATTGATTGTGATTGTATCTTTCAGTTGCATTTCAAGTTGTTGCAAAATGTCATGTGTTGTCGTCGTCGTCATCTCTTTATATACGAAAACAAATATTGTACATCCACACACGTACTATGCAACTGCAACAACTATGTACACTAACCAGCTAGACATTTTAGCAACAAACTTAAACATCGTACAAACCAACAACTCAGAGACAAATCTTCTTATCCTGTTTTTATACCAAGACATGGATTGGATTCAAAATTGGTATGGTTGGTAGCCAAGTATGCAAATGAATTATTGCATCTTAGTTAAAATAATTTCAATTCTCATACAATAAATACGAAGTACACATTCTGTGTTGAAAATATTTGTTGTTCTTTAATAACAAAAATTTCTTTAGTTTACTGTCATTTAAATAAATTCTAGTAAAAATTCTAATATGTAACTTGTTTTAAGATTGAGACGCACAAAATGTGGTTACGAGCAAAATTTTCAGGATGTTTTTTTAGTTTATTAATTAAAATATTTTTAATTTGTATTTTTAAGTGTTTGTATGAAATTTTTTTAACAGAATGAAAATGTGAGAAAAACTTAAGCCAGAATGTAATCTGTTCTATTGACGATACTATTGTCTTTTCTATAGCTGGGACTATAGTCCATACTATAACTAAGACTATAGTATATTCTATAGTCCAGACTACAGTCCACTCTATAGTGCAGATTATAATCTGCTATATAGTCCACACTATAATAATATATGATCTAGGCTATAGTCAATTCTATGATATATACTGTATAGTTATAGAATAATCTATAGTTTATTTTACAGTCCAGACTATAGTCTACTATATGGTATAGACTATAGTCGGACTATAATAAACTCAATAATCAATTGTATAGTACGGAATATAGTCTATTCTATAGTCCACCCGATAGTCTATTCTCTATTACAAACTAAAGTCTATTCTATAGTACAGAGTAAAGTCTATTCTATATTACAGACTACAATCTATTCTAAAGTTCACTATAGTCTATTCTATAGTCCAGTCCATAGTCTATTTTATAGTCCAGACTATATCTCAGATTATAGTCTACTCTATATTCCAGACTATAGTATATTATAAAATCTACACTATAGTCTATTCTGTAGTCCAGACCATATTCTATTTTATATTCTAGGCTATAGTCTATTCCATAGCATAGTACAGACTACAGTCCATTTTATATTTCCGACTATAGTCTATTTTATAGTCTACTTTATATTCCAGTTTATATAGATATTATAGTTTATTATATATTGCAGACTATAGTATATTCTGTAGTCTATTGTATAGTCTAGGCTATAGTCTATTCCGTAGCCCAGGCTATGGTCTATTCTATTGTGCAGACTATATCTATTGTCCATACTATAGTCTAATCGGTTATAAAGTTCAGGCTAGAGTTTGTTCTATAGTTCAGAAAAAAGTTATATAATACCGACAAAAGAAACTATAGTCAACACTACATTGTATTCTATAGTCCACACAAATCTCTCTTTTATAGTTGAGAACATAATTTTTTCTAAAGCCACTACTATAGTACCATCTATAGTCCAGACATTAAACTTCTTAAGATCGAGATTGCATTTTATTCTTTAGTCCAAACTACGGCCTATTCAATAGTCCATACTGTAATATATTTTACGCAGACTACAGTTGTAATAGATAAAATGAAACCTAATTAAAGTATTTAAATTCCATGTCAATTATCAAATAAATTTAGGAAACACTCCAGTAATGAACAACACTTTATGATGAACATATTAAAAAAAAAACAAAATTTTCAAAACTTGTCCATATTCACATAAAACCTTTTTCGGCGCCTTTTTCTGCTCGACTACAATAACCAAAAAAAGTCAAAGAAACATTATAAAATAGACACTAAATAATTTCAAAAATGTAGCGGGCATACTTCATTATTTCTATGACATGTTACAATTGCAGTTTTGGAAAAAAAAACATCTAAAAAGACTAGAAACTAAAGAAAATATTTATAAAGAAACTGTGTACAAATAGCAATAGCAAAATTGTTCATACAATAAAAGGAGAAGAAAAACAAAAAACTGAAAAAAGATCACAACATGGTCTGGCGCCTGATAGTAACGAAACAAATCAAATTAAGTGCAGAAATCAAGGAAAAAAACACCAACTTCAGTTAAAAAGTTAAAAACAAAAACTTAAATCGAACAACAAGTTTAAACGTCTTGTCTTAAAATGGCGCTCTTTTGATATTTGATTTATTTTTTCATTTAAACTCTTTACGTTTGTTTGGGTTTCATGTTTGGCCAATAAGAAGGTAAAAATAATAATAAAAAAACATCAGCAATAAAAATGAAAACAAGCCAACAAACGAATGGACAGAAAAATGATCAATGGTGAGAAATGGCAATTGTCCATGTAGCACCCCAGAAATGAGTACAACGAGTACATTTCTGTTATCATCATCGTTTTTTTTTATTTTTTTGGTTTTGTTGGTAAAAGGATGCTATTAGGTTTGTTTTTGTAAATAATTGTAAAAATACGGAGATGGGAAAATTTTAAGTTGCTAAAATAGTCTTTCATAAAATTTATGAAATATACTAAAGGGTAGACTACAACATACCGTGAAGATTATTTTATAGCCTATTCTGTAATCTAGACTATTCTATAGTCTAGCCTATAGACTATTCTATAGTCCAGACTATAGACTATTCTATAGTCCAGACTATAGACTATTCTATAGTACAGACTACAGACTATTCTATAGTCCAGACTATAGACTATTCTATAGTCCACACTATAAACTATTCTATAGTTCAGACCATAGATTATTCTATAGTCCAGACTATAGACTAATCTATAGTCCAGACTATAGACTAATCTATAGTCCAGACTATAGACTATTCTATAGTCCAGACTATAGACTATTCTATAGTCCAGACTTTAGACTATTCTATAGTCCAGACTATAGACTATTCTATAGTCCAGACTATAGACTATTTTATAGTCCAGACTATAGACTAATCTATAGTCCAGACCATAGACTATTCTATAGTCCAGACTATAGACTAATCTATAGTCCAGACCATAGACTATTCTATAGTCCAGACTATAGACTATTCTATAGTCCAGACTATAGACTATTCTATAGTCCAGACTATAGACTATTCTATAGTCCAGACTATAGACTATTCTATAGTCCAGACTATAGACTATTCTATAGTCCAGACTATAAACTATTCTATAGTCCAGACTATAGACTATTCTATAGTCCAGACTATAGACTATTCTATAGTCCAGACTATAGACTATTCTATAGTCCAGACTATAGACTATTCTATAGTCCAGACTATAGACTATTCTATAGTCCAGACTATAGACTATTCTATAGTCCAGACTATAGACTATTCTATAGTCCAGACTATAGACTATTCTATAGTCCAGACTATAGACTATTCTATAGTCCAGACTATAGACTATTCTATAGTCCAGACTATAGACTATTCTATAGTCCAGACTATAGACTATTCTATAGTCCAGACTATAGACTATTCTATAGTCCAGACTATAGACTATTCTATAGTCCAGACTATAGACTATTCTATAGTCCAGACTATAGACTATTCTATAGTCCAGACTATAGACTATTCTATAGTCCAGACTATAGACTATTCTATAGTCCAGACTATAGACTATTCTATAGTCCAGACTTTAGACTATTCTATAGTCCAGACTATAGACTATTCTATAGTCCAGACTATAGACTATTCTATAGTCCAGACTATAGACTATTCTATAGTCCAGACTATAGACTATTCTATAGTCCAGACTATAGACTATTCTATAGTCCAGACTATAGACTATTCTATAGTCCAGACTATAGACTATTCTATAGTCCAGACTATAGACTATTTTATAGTCCACACTATAAACTATTCTATAGTCCAGACCATAGACTATTCTATAGTCCAGACTATAGACTAATCTATAGTCCAGACTATAGACTATTCTATAGTCCAGACTTTAGACTATTCTATAGTCCAGACTATAGACTATTCTATAGTCCAGACTATAGACTATTCTATAGTCCAGACTATAGACTATTCTATAGTCCAGACTATAGACTATTCTACAGTCCAGACTATAGACTAATCTATAGTCCAGACCATAGACTATTCTATAGTCCAGACTATAGACTAATCCATAGTCAAGACCATAGACTATTCTATAGTCCAGACTACAGACTATTCTATAGTCCAGACTATAGACTATAGTCCAGACTATAGACTATAGTCCAGACTATAGACTATTCTATAGTCCAGACTATAGACTATTCTATAGTCCAGACTATAGACTATTCTATAGTCCAGACTATGGACTATTCTATAGTCCAGACTATAGACTATTCTATAGTCCAGACTATAAACTATTCTATAGTCCAGACTATAGACTATTCTATAGTCCAGACTTTAGACTATTCTATAGTGCAGACTATAGACTATTCTATAGTCCAGACTATAGACTATTCTATAGTCCAGACTATAGACTATTCTATAGTCCAGACTATAGACTATTCTATAGTCCAGACTATAGACTATTCTATAGTCCAGACTATAGACTATTCTATAGTCCAGACTATAGACTATTCTATTGTCCAGACTATAGACTATTCTATAGTCCAGACTATAGACTATTCTATAGTCCACACTATAGACTATTCTATAGTCCAGACTATAGACTATTCTATAGTCTAGACTATAGACTATTCTATAGTCTAGACTATAGACTAATCTATAGTCTAGACTATAGACTAATCTATAGTCTAGACTATAGACTAATCTATAGTCTAGACTATAGACTAATCTATAGTCTAGAATATAGACTATTCTACAGTCTAGACTATAGACTATTCTATAGTCTAGACTATAGACTATTCTATAGTCTAGACTATAGACTATTTTATAGTCCAGACTATAGACTATTCTAAAGTCCAGACTATAGACTATTCTAAAGTCCAGACTATAGACTATTCTATGGTCTACACTATAGACTATTCTATGGTCTACACTATAGACTATTCTATGGTCTACACTATAGACTATTCTACAGTCCAGACAATAAACTGTTCTAAACTGTCCAGCCTATAGACTATTCTATAGTCCAGACTATAGACTATACAAAAGTCCTGACTATAGCCCAGACTATAGACTATACTATAGCTCAGACTATTCACTATTCTATAATCAAGATTATAAACTTTTCATAGTACAACTGCAGTTATAGTTCAATTTTTAGCTTACCCATCTCTGATCTCTAGTCAAGTCATTTCTAAACTCTATTAAATGATCAAGTCATGTGATCAATTGCAGACTAAAAAATGCCTGCCACTGTGCTGAATACTTGTACTAGTAGACTGTATAATTGGCAATTGTCTTTGGCAATAAGAAAAGAATAAAATGAGGAATTAAGATCACGTGTTAAAATCTCAAGGTACTACTATTATTTTTCAGCAATTACACTACCTAGATACAAAATAAAGTGTGATTATTTAAACAATTTAAAATGTCAACTTAAAAACAAATATAAAAAATGTCTGTAATTTTTATCAGCATCTCCTTTAGAAAAAAAGAAATAACACTAAAATACACTCTTACTTAAGGGTCTATTTCATAGAAATCTCATTAAAATTTAACATTTATGGCAGGATTTGAAGCTAAAGAACACTTATTGTTGTAGTTAAGTATTGTTTATTTATTATTTTATTTATAAATTATTTGCATTACAAATTTTTGATATATTAAGACTTAAAGTGTTTTATGTTCGGATGTTTTTTGTTTTTGTTTTTGTTCAGTTTGTAAACCTTGTTAATTTGTTTATGATGTTTTTACACACTAGACAGATTTTCAAATCAAATTAAATCCCATAATCTGTAACCCCAATAATTATTTGATACACTTGTTGTTTTTGCTGCTACTGCTCGTCTTAATACTTTAATGAGACTAGAGGAAACATTAGCAGCAGCAACAACAACATCTTTAGACTCAGGTGTTACATTTTCCACACTCAATTTACGGCTCTTTAGCGTAATCTTTATCTGTTATTTCGAATTTCGTAACACCCCCTCTTTCTCTGTCTCTCTATTACACGTACACACACATGTTATTTAAAATCTATTAAATTGTATTGTATAAAACTCAAAAGCCACGCAGATACCAAAGTCCTTTAAATAAATAAGTATGTATGAATGTATGTGTTTGTGTTACATCTAATACTTCTCCAATAATCCTGAAAGAAACATTTAAACATCATTATCAACACATTAAACAACATTCTGTATCGTTTGGCTTTGCTTTGCTGGCAGTGTGGTGTCAATGAACCATCATAAATAAATAAATAAATAATCGAAATATGGCACAACCAGAGCCGTTTAATGCAATTTACTGTTGCCCCTTGTGTTGCCTCTTTCCGACCGCGTAAGGGAAACTAAAGTTAATAGAGATTTTACCCTTGTGTAAAAGATTTAATTTTCACCCTCTTTTCTTTCAAATATTATTTTTTGTTTTGGTAACCTTATGGTATTTTTTCCATTCCCTTTATGCGGTCATAGTGTTTAATTCTCTAAGGAATTTACTTCACGCATTTTTGTTCTTTTTTTTGTGATTTTTTTTTTTGGATGTTTTGAAACTCAACAGCTTAGCTGAGATTAGTTTACTTCCCAAGTGGTATTATGTCACTTTCGTTTGACATTTGCATTTATGAGAGCGCGTCATTTTGATTGACACTTCATATGTATGAATGTTTAAATGAACTTCCGGATCCTTGTAAAAGGATTTTTAAATTTGAACAGAAGTTTTTTTTTCTGAAAATTTTTAATGTGTGTGTGCGGGGATTGGTTTCGAAGAAAACACCTGTTTAAATGTTTTAATTTTGATTTTTAAGTGTTTTTATTAATATTATAAATACAAAGAATGATTTAAATGTGAGTTTTTATCTTCATTATATAGTGAAAAGCGTATTTGGAATATAGTTGTTTAAATGGATAACCCTTTAGACGTCAATTTAAAAATTTTCTTTTAACAATTTCGTTAAGCAAATTTAAAAATTTGAAGAAATTCCTCTTGAGCATGTTTATATGGATGTTAGAGTTCTTTGTGTAAAATTTGAAGATTCTAACTTTAATAGCTTCCAATAATTTATAATTTAATTTTTTATTTAATTCACGCTCACTATAGCCATAACTCCCATTTTGTGCACATATATTCTTATGGATGTTAAAGCTGTTTATAAAAACATATATGCGACTTTTAATACTTATTTTGTTTGGGGGCGTGGCTCCTCGCCCGATAAAAAGTAGCCTACAGCTGCTTCAATACACACAAGATGACTCTGTGATCTTGACCATAAGTGGGAAATCTTTCAAATACACCCACATAGTCCAAAGACTTAAACTTTTCCTCCTAGGTGAACAAACGTACTTAGGAAAGATCTAGATGCGAAACGCAGATCTATATTGACAAATCAACCTTATAAGATTAGAAGAAGCAGGACTGATGTACTCTTCTTTACATGCTAATGTTTGCCTCATTCGCCACTAGTTGATCTGGCTGACAAATCAACTTTATAAGATCCGGAAGAGTCGGGAGTTTTGTACGTTCTTTAACATTGCATTGTTCAACTGTATCTATAGTCGTGGCGTCAACTATTTGTATACGTTTCATCATACTTTCCCAGGCTTGCTTATTCTCTACTCGTCGATGTCAATTTTTATACCCTACACCACTATAGTGGGGAGGGTATTATACGTTTGTGCTGATGTTTGTAACATACAAAAATATTGGTCCAATACCCACCTTAAAGTATACCGATCGATTCAGAATCATTTTTTGAGTCGATTAAGACATGTCCGTCCGTCCGTCTGGCTGGCTGTCCATGTAAACCTTGTGCGCAAGGTACAGGCCGCAATTTTCAAGATAATTTGATGAAATTTGGACCAAGCATGTTTTTTGGCACAAGGACGAAGCCTATTGAAAATGGTTGAAATCGGTCCATTATTTCACCTAGCCCCCATACAACCGTACCACCCGATTTGAACTTTTTATGCTATAATTACGTCAAATATTCTGCTATCTCTCTAAAAATTGGTACAAATAAGTTTTATATAAGTATAAATGATACTGCAGATTTTCGTAAGGATCGGCCTATATTTGACCCTAGCCCCCATACAAACCCCCCTTCAAAAAATGACTTAAACGTCTAAAATTGACTTGTAACCATTTGTATCGCAATGAAACTCAACAAAACGAACTGTTATTTAGAAATATATCCTTTTCCCAAATTTACCGAGGATCGGCCCATATTTGACCTATATAATGCCTTATTTAGAAATTTTAGTTTTTTATCAATTAATGGCTTAAATATTTTGGAATTATGGTAATATTCAACATAAAAGTTTCTTTACAAATATAAAAATTTTATAAAAAGTAAAAATTTTAAAAATATACTCATGGTGTAGGGTATTATATGGTCGGCCATGCCCGACTATACTTTCCTACTTGTTTTTAATATACACAAGTTTGAGTCGAACTCAAATCGAGCCGTTTTTATGATTAGCTGTCTGATGTTTGTAACACAAAAATAATTGGGTGTTACAAACCAATCGGATCAGAATCACTTTCTGAGTCGATTTAGATATCTACAATGTAAAATAACTAGTAGGTAACTCTACCAAATTTTGCAACTGTGATCATTGAAGAAGAGCCCAAGCCGACGTGCATCACCCAGTATCTACACGCAGAGAAAAAACATGGTTGTGGTAACCATGTTCTAAGAGTAACATATTATGTTTAAAATTATGATTGTAGTCTAAATATATTATGGTTATTGTAACAATTTCATATCATATTATGGTTAAAATCAGCTACAACATTTTATCATAATATTTTTTATTTACCATAATATGGTTTGTTATACATGACTATATTATAATCCAATGTGATCAAAATATCGTTAAAAATATTTATTACTTAAACCGATTTACAAATTTCAATTTAATTCCCAAAAACATAACTACATTATTCCATACAAAGTGAAATACTTATACATATAATGCTATAAACCAAATGAGAATTATTTCAACTCATTTTATTGTCGCTTTAAACAACACACACACACACACAAAATAATATGTGTGAGGTGTGTGGCTAAAGTTGTTTTGTTGTTGTAGCAACCGATATAAAACAACAAAACATATAATAGTTATTTATGACCACATAACATATAATGGTTATACAACATATAGCAACATAACATATAATGGTTATCATTAAGTTGAAATATTTGTTAGTAACATATGTTTTAGTCGTTACCATTACTTAGTTATTGAAAAAATAATTATTTTTCAGTGAATCACACTCAAATTTATAATTACCATGAACATGAAAATGATTACAGTAACAACAATATTGTTTAAATAGAATTAAAATAACAATTATATGTTTTTGATAACAATATATTGTTACAGTGAACATAGTTTAGTTATAGTAACCATGTCGAACTATGTTTTTTCTCTGCGTGTAGTTATTAGGCCAGAAGTTTTCATTTTCACATGAATGAGTTCAAAATTATCTCATTCTATCAAATTTGTACCAAAATATAAACTTACCAACCAAACTACTGAAAGTAATTTTAGAATTTTGAAACTACCAATATAGCAACGCTGATTATGCTAATTGAAATTTGCTCAACTCTAATCAACTTAGGGCTAAATAACCGAAGGAACATTGTGATATTATAACCTCATTGTTAGCTGATCTCACGGATGTTTTCATTCACAAAACTAAACCGCTGGACTTTTTATGGATATGACTTCATCAAACACTTTATTTTGACGTATATTGATCATTTTTGATGAAAAATGGAAAAAGTGTTTTCGAAGGAAAACGCAGGATATTATCCATTCTAGTATGCAATGACATCAAATTGTTAAAAATAAAGTATTTTTCTTTGGAAACAACCATTTACTTTAGTTGTGAACTCAAAATAACGCTCTAAATTGAAAAATTAAAAAAATCTTGGGACTTCGGTGTCCCGTATACGTGAAAGAGTTAAGCAAGCTGAGCAAGAAGTTTAAGAACTTGTGGTATACATTTGTTGAAGCTTTGTGATTTGAAGACATCTTTCAAAAGATATAAATTACCACAGTGTGTCTTTGAGAGTAAGAACAAAATCTCGGCTTAACTGACTTTGGTCAACCGGTTATGTCTCTAGGTGTTCATGCTGACTCAACAGAGGCCGTCTCATCTACGTGAAAGTTAAACAACGAGGCAGCAATTGTCAGAGATTTGACCAAAGAGCAAAGTGCACATACATATATTGGACAGGAAATTCCATATACGATAATTGCCACCGGCGTATAAGAAGCACAGTGGGGCGTGGTGGTAAGATGTTAAAAAAGATCACCGTGAAATAGTCCAACACAGGCTGGTCTTCACGTAAAGCACTTCGACTTTTATATACACATACATGCAGACAAGAATGTGCTTTACGTGAACGGTGGCGTTTTCATCCGCTGAGTAGTCTGACAGTCTCCTAACGGACTTCAAAAGCTTTCACCTTGTGAATCTCTTTTCCAATTGATCAGTTACTTCATCAGCTCACAGTATCAGAAAGATAAGGTATTCATTCACATTAAGTTGAAATGCTTTTTATTTTAATCTTAAAACACAGCAACTTTTACATTTTGCAACTTTTTGACTCTTTTACAAGTAGTGGCGCTTTAATAGGTGTCATTGGCATTTTTTTCTTACTTATATTCAAACTAAATTACTTATCATGGGGTGAAGATATAAATGTTGCCTGTCTGCCCTCTTGTGCATTAGCATGTGCGAACTTACTACAGCTACTTACTAACTAAGAGACTATTACTTACTATAACTTTTTTTATTTCACTGTTTTGTTTTGCTTTTTTAACACCCATTCATAAAACACAAAATTCAACAATAGTGTCACTCTAACTCATGTTTTTTTTTCTTCTACGTTTTATGACAACCATTTATTTGGCATAAAAACGAATTAACCTATAAACATAAAAAAAGTGTAAAAAAGTGCGTAAAATTAACACACAACAAAAACTACAACGTATGTTAGTTAGACCACAAGGTCTAAGCGGGCGGGCCATTAGGGAAAAAAATGGAACCACAAAAAATGAAAAATGTACATTAAAATATATAAGTACTTTTGTGTTTGGGGTTGGAGGGGCGTTTGAGACAATATGGACAAAAAATTCTATATTATACAATAACATGGCGTTTATTATTATACATACATACTTACGTCACAAATGAGAAATCATGTTAAACAAAATAAATAAACAAGAAATTTTTTTGTATGCAGCAAAACCACAAAATTGCGAAAATGTATAACAAAAAATATTTACAGCATGATAGATGGCATTTACTAGGGGGTTCCAGACCTCTATTGGTAATAGTTTTTGAACATTTAACTTTATTAAGTAAAAGTAAGTAGAACAACAACGAAAAGTAGTCAAAACTCGGGAACCCCTTGAGATTGCTTTTTAAACCGAAATACAATGTTTAATTGTCATAAACGTTAAAAGTGTAAAATATATTACAAGTGACCATAAACAGATAGGGATTGTTAGCGTCGCTCTTCAAGGATATCTTTCCTGGACACTGAAAATGAAAATATTAAATAAAAAATACGGGGAACTTTAGGATATATTAAAATTGTCATTCCGTTAATGCTGGATCCTTATTTGATGTTCGACCATCTGTTGAAAACTCGAGAGGGACCAAACGGGAGCAGTTGGAAAGATAACATTTTCCACAAATATTAATTAAAATTGTGTGGTACTAAAAAGTAAAATAAAGGCCCACGATTTCTCTATGCCACAAAATTCGACAAAATCTAGTTTTATAATAAAAACAGAAATTCCTCTACCATTGTGGATCGGTCACTATCAAGTGGAATATTTCCAATCCTTATGGAAAATATAAATAATATAGCGTCCGATTAGGCTATTTAAATATTTATGTTTCTAGTTTTAATATTAGAGAAGAGGATTTTTGCTGATATTATCGAATTTATTTCTGATGAAGACTCGGATCTAGTACATATCTGGTGTAAGGTTACCCCCGGGGGAATGTTTCCTTGATATAGGACCCACATCTTGGTGTAATGCAATCCCGGCGTAAAGAAGTACTACGAGTACCTCCAGTCTGTCGGGACTATAAACTGGTGATGTCATTTCACTATTCGGCTAGAGCTTGGAATGATTTCGCATGAGGTCTCAAGGCTGGTCAGTTGGTTAAGGTTCCTTTGTGATTCACGTAGTAGCTGTAGTTTAAACCTAAATTCGCAGTAGAAGTGAGTTTCGGTTAAAAGACTAATGGACAGTAAAGTCTATAATTTGGGATAAATTCGGTGCCCCATAGAGAAGAGACTATGGGACTAAGCGTTGGTACCAAAATGTCCAATTTACTGGTTCTCATTTACTCCGGGATCCACATGGGTTGTTTCAAGCTTCAACTACTGGTGATATCATTTCACTGCTTGGATAGTCCTTGGAACCACATAATTTGCTACTACGGTTGACCAATTGCCAGCAGGACTATGTCCTGGCTGGTCATTTGTTTAAGGTTAATTCAGTATCCACGTAGTTTAAACGTAAATTCGCGGGAAGAGTGAGTTTCAGTTAAAAGACTGATGTAAAGAAAAGCCGATGACAACAGATACTCCACAGAGCAATGACTGTGGGAATAAGGACTAATTGTATATGATACAGAGTGAATCATATACAACTCATTAACCTAGAATATATGTCGTTTAAATAAAAAATGTGCTGGATTGAAAGGAGTTGAATGTAAATTATCTTATACAAGTGTCACCATTTTGAATTTTTCTTCCTAGTCCAGGTATGTTCGGAGTAATCTCTGTTTATACCACATTTAGCTGTTGAAAAAGACAAGTGTGAAATAGACCAACACAGGGAGGTGTTCATGTAAAGCACTTCGACACTATATGCAGACATGAATGACGCTGTAGCGTCTATCCTCTAGTGACCTGTTCAAGCATAATAACTCCACAAGTCTCTGCGTATTTGCTAGTCCGAAATACTCAACGAGTAGATTAGTATCCCTCTTTATGTAGAGATAATGTGCTAAAGAATGTAGCAATTTCCAAAGTCCAACGAACCCAATAATTTCTCCGACAAGTTAAAGTGATGGACCTCAACCATTATTCGCATAGAATGTAACAATATGCATCCCGTTGAAATGGCAACAGCACCGAGAGAAATTCCTTAAAGCAAAATGTACACTTAAATTGTACTAGTCTCCCGTCGGGCAAAGTACTTAGACTCTCAAGGTTTTTCACCAACTTTTATCAGTTCTCTTCTCAGACCATGAACCTAATGTCAACATGACATTTCCTCAAGTTTTATTGGTACCCTACGACGAGAAGGGTGAGAGATACTCAACGGGTTTAGGAATCCAGCATAAGTTGCTCTGTCACCAGTGACATCTGTTAAAATGAAAACAGCAACGGAGGATAATCCAGACGTATGTATATGACATTTGTTTATATCAGTCTGATAACTAATGAGTGTTAGTTAGAGCCCTCGAATTTGGGTATTAAACCACAGATACTACGTGGATCCCAAAAGAACCAGATAGGACAAACACCAGTGGGCAACTTGCCAACTACAGTTCAAGACTATCTGGTGATCTTGTTCGACCCCATATCATTTCAAAGAAAGGCCGAAAAAATATTTGATCATCACCATTCCCGAAAGACTAGACTGGAGATTTCAGCAAAGTAACATGTGCCCGGGGGGAGGTGGATGGACATGGCTAAATTAAGGAGCATGTAGTATGCTTGATTCTGAGCCGATTGGTATACTTTATGGTGAGTGTAGGGCCAGTGTGTCGATTAAATATCGCAGCATTGTAAACTTCGGGCGAGTGTCTAATTAATATAGAGTTCTTGCGACTCCAACCGACAGTTGTATGCTTTACATTGATCTAAAATTTTCAGAATCATGTGCTAAATTAACCGTTATCTAGAAACAAATGAAATAAGTTAATTTCGATCCTAGGTATGATAAATTCTCAATAAGTATTGCAAAAACGAAATGACAAACTAAGTAATTTATAAAAAATTATACTCCTAGCACTTATAATGAAGTTGTGAAAAAATCAACAGAAATCTGAGGAAAAAACCCCAACAACAATAATATTATCCAGCTGTGAAGTTCAAGTGTTGATTTTGTTATGATTTTTTATAAGGTTTTATTTCATGGCACAACAATCATGATGATTGTTTCATTTTTTTTTATTTTTGGTTTTGCTTTAGCTGTTTGTGGTTTTTGATATCCTGGAGAGTCATAATGAAAGTAAAAGGAAAAATTTACTTTTTTTAAGTTAACATTTTTATTCTCGATACTACAAAACCAACATATGGTTGATTAGTTGACCTTTTTGTAAAAGATTTAATAAATAGGATAGCAAACCATTAATCACTAGGCAACACCCACAGACTGGGAGTAAAAGCCAAAAAAAAAGAAACAAATTTTTGCAATTTCTTTGAAAGAAAATATTCCCCCTAAAAACCACTTGTCATTTAGAAATTGAGACAAAAATTTTGTAGGTAAATTATAAATATTTTGCTTTATAACAAAAACTATATAGACTAATGTTTAATTGTATTTTGACAATTGATGTGTCATGTGTCAGAAAAAATGACATTTGTTTTTTTTTTTGTTTTGTAGCGTTTTTATGGTTGTCACGTTACGCGACCTGATTTTTTGAAAACACACAAATACACAAACACTTTTAGCAAAATATCTACCCAACATCCATCCTTTTTACGGTAGTTTGTTTAAAAATTTTAAAAACCTACATACACACATACATATGTATGCATGTATACTTATTCAAATTTCCTAGGCTTTTAACAACTATCGGCAATAACTGTTGGTCCTGGCATTGAAACAATTGTTTCCATATTTTTATTACAACATTTTAAGTGATATCTGCAAAAAAAAAGGAAAACAACAACAATAACAACTATAATAATATAAGTAAAAGTAAAAACTGTCACATATCCATTTACAATTGTTGTATGTATGGATGCATGTAGTTTATTCCACAATCCGACAACCCTCATTGTATTGTCTTCAATTCAAAATCAGGGGATTTTTATTTTCTGCTCTAACGTTTTAATTGAATCTTTTTCGTAGTTTTGAAATTGAGTCATTTTATATACAGTTTTAATTGCAACATCTGTCACTGTGGTTTTTATGAAAATTACCTTCATCTTCATTTCGGTTGCCTTGCAAAATTGTATGTTGTTCATATATTTGTTGTTCTTTTTTTTCCATTTTACATTAGGAGTGAGTTAAGAGAGTGGTGTGTTAAGTTACAGTCATAGAGTCCTTGGCTAATAAATAAATATAAAAATCATTTAATATGATTTGTTTGTTGGCTTGTCAAAATATTTTTTATAATCAACTACTTTTTAGTTTTTTTTCTGTTTGTTCTTAAGGGGAGGGATTAGTAGAGAAAATTGTTCTAATAATAATAAATTATAATTTGTGTTAAAAAATACATAGTTTTCATATTAATGTATTCGTTTTTAATAGTAGATAATTATTGAGATTTCTAGGGGAAATAGTTTTAATTTAAATTTAAAATTTCCAAAACTAGAAACAAATTTTTAGGGAACTTTGAGATATTCATTAACGAATTAATGCAAATTTTTATCAAATTAAATATTAAGTCATTAATTTTTAATTAGGTATATCTACGCTGGCTGCCCCTGGAACGCTAGTTAGTAGGATGCTTGTCAATATTGTGGTCGTGAATTCGATTTCTGCTAGAAACTTGTAAAAGAACACACAACATGTCCGATAGATATATAGTACTTTCCCAGCAGTTCGACGTGACAGTCCCGAACTGACTACTTAACTTACCACTTGTGGTGGCCCCTAGTCACCTGTCTACCCAGGTGACCAACCATTTTAACATGGGCTTGTCCTACGAAGAAGTCAATCGTCACTCTACACCCTACAAAGAGACAGTAAAGAGACGACTGTCTCCGCTCCCGCTTACAAAGAGGGTGACGACTGTCTTTATTCTCGATTACAAAGGGTACATTCGTGACGAATGACCCAAAACATACGAATTACGATCATCCAGGTGGTTAACTATTAGTGGTAGGTTAAGTGGTCAGTTCGGGATTGTCCCGTCGAACTGCTGGGATGTGTATGGGCAACACTGATATATACACAGTTTAAGTTTACTAAGCAATTTATTTAAGCCCAATTAAATTGGAGCGATTTTTGAAAGTGAAATTAGTGCCTGGGGTGAAATATAGACCGATTTTTTATAAAACTTTCGATTATTTTTCTGTAATATTAATCAACTGTCACGTAATTAACATATTCATTGGTTGCGGTATGAAATGGAATTAGTATATTACTCGTAAAATTTATTTCCCATACAGATAAAAAATACGTTATAAAATTATACACGATTAGTACTACATTGGCACCAAAGTGTTTTCAATATTTCATCCGTTTCAAAGTATATCCGTACTTGTTGTCAAATTAACAACAAAAATAAAAAATAAACAAGTAGGAAAGTATAGTCGGGCATGGCCGACCATATAATACCCTACACCATGAGTATATTTTAAAAATTTTTATTTTTTATAAAGAATCTTTTATGTTGAATATTACCATAATTCCAAAATATTTAAGCAGTCTTTATATAGGTCAAATATGGGCCGATCCTCGGTAAATTTGGGAAAAGGATATATTTTTAAATAACAGTTAATTTTGTTGAGTTTCATTGCTATACAAATGGTTACAAGTCAATTTTAGTCGTTTAAGACATTTTTTGAAGGGGGTTTGTATGGGAGCTAGGGTCAAATAAGGGCCGATCCTTACGAAAATCTGCAGTGTCATTTATACTTATATAAAACTTATTTGTGCCAATTTTTAGAGAGATAATAGAATATTTGACGTAATTATGGCGTAAAAAGTTCAAATTGGGAGGTACGGTTGTATGGGGGCTAGGTGAAATAATGGACTGATTTCAACCATTTTCAATAGGCTTCGTCCCTGTGCCAAAAAACATGCTTGGTCCAAATTTCATCTAATTATCTTGAAAATTGCGGCCTGTACCTTGCGCACAAGGTTTACATGGACAGCCAGCCAGCCGGACAGACGGACGGACGGACATGTCTTAATCGACTCAAAAAAATGATTCTGAATCGATTAGTATACTTTAAGGTGGGTATTGTACCAATATTTTTGTATGTTACAAACATCAGCACAAACCTATAATACCCTCCTCACTATAGTGGTGTAGGGTATAAAAATCAAACCAGCAAGAAAAATATGTTGTTGAAATCAAAACGATGATTGTCGAATGTAAATCTTAATTGATATGATACTTTTGACAACGGATTGCATCAAGTATAATACTTTTCTACTAGTACACTTGGATATAATTGGGTCTTCAGAACCAGTGACGATATGTTGTTAAACATAACATTGCGTGGTCGTAGTAACAACGATTCGTTTTTGAAATCACATCGATGTATTGTCGAAATGATATAAAGCGCAATCGATATGATAATAATCCGTTGTCTAAATGTTAACAAACGTGATAACCTCACTTTTGGCAACGCATTGTATCAATTTCGGTACATTCCAACCGGTATATACCATTGTAATGCTCATAACCAGGGAAACCTAAATATGCAGAAGTATGTTTTTTTTTTTTGTGGTGCATCGTTTGAACTCATGGATAATATATTTAAACGTTTCAGACCAATTTATGAATTTTGGTAACGGTTTGTTAGAGTACATTTTTGCATATTTCACCCATAAGATTATAATTTAGCATGATACGACTTTTGTAGCATATTTAAGGCATATTTTCGAGTTTTTAGAGCATATTTACCCTTTTTGTAAATATTTTGATTTTTTTGCTTTACATAATTGTACATTTTTAAAACATTTTTTCAAAATTTTTAAAATTAAAAAAAAATATTTTATTTTTTTAATTTTTTTTTTATATTTATTTGTAGAACTTGTATAGCAAAAGAATTTTATTTATAATTTTACATACAAAAAAAAAGCCGCTTAATAATTATAGCCTTGATCATTGCCAGAAGGTTATAAATAAATTTCTATAATATAGTATAACCTAAAAAGTGGATCATTAATAGATAGCGTAGTTAATCTGTATGTGTGTGTGAAATCAGTTTTCAGAAGACCCCAGATATGTGCGATATCAGTATCTTCAATAATTCTATCTGGCATATGATTGAGAAGAATGATTTATAAAATCAATAAAATCGTTTCATAAATAACAGAGATGTAAGCAAAAAACCGAGATAACGACAAAAAATTTCGTGCAAGCTAAGCACAAAAATAATAAACAAACAACATATGCTTCATGTATGTATTTACTGGGTTATAAAAAGAAAGCATCATTCCCAATTCGGATCTGAGTTGGATAAGGCATGTGTTTGTTGATTATTTGATTATTCGAACGAATAACGAATAAAAGTTTTTATTCGAATATAAAAATATAAATTTTTATAAATTGCAAAAAATAGTAATATATGTGTTCTAATCTTTGGATTTATTATTTCTTGGGAAAATATTAATGTAATTCTTTGTTCAATATTATATTAAAATATGCGTAAAAAGTAACAGTAATATATTGTTCGAATATTCGATTATTCGACAAAAATTTTTTGAATTATTCTTTATTCTAAATTGGATTTTTTCTTCATTCGAAGAGAAACAATTTTTTTCCTCAATTAATCGAATAATTTTTATTCGAATGTCAAACCAACTATGCAGTTATACATTGTCTGCATCAGCCTCGTCTCGAAATGACTGCTTTGACTGGTGAAGACCATAAAATACTCAAACTGTTAATACTCTATTGGAGACCAATAAAACTAAACAGTTTATACTCTAGTGAAGACCTTTTAAACGTTGTTATCCTTGGCGAGACCATTAAAACTCTTTAACTTTACTGGTAGTGCATCATCGAAAACTCGAGATTTAATTATTGTTTGAAGGTTCCCTGCTTCCTATATGAAGACAAAGTTCGATTTGGAGGATTTTCATTAAACGAACGTGAGTTTTCCCGGCGTTTTTGCTTATACTCATATCATGGTGAAGGATATATAAGTTACGACAGCTAAATACAGAACTCCTACTTCTTTTCTCTCTGCGTGTTTCTGAATAAAGTTATTAGTAAAAGTTTTGATTGTAATATGATTGTAATTTATTACTTAAAGATTATTTAAAAATTCTAACAACTATTTAGGAAAAAGTTTTATTTTTCTTAATAGAAATATGTTCTTTTTCTATAAATATAAATATAACAATTACAAAATTGCAATTTATCAAAATAAACATAAAAATATATAAATTTTCTTATCAATAAAATTATTGTTTTCCCAAACAAATTACAATGAAAACAGTTCCACATGAAAAAAATAAAATTTAAGCAAAAAGCTAAGAATAAACTTTAAAATATTTATTCAAAAGTATGTGTCTTAAATCTTTCGTTGTGATATAATGGAGAACAAAAACAACTTTAATAAACAATTAATTAATTTTTTGATATTATGATGGCAAAAAAAAGAAGACAGACAAAACACATGTTACAGCAAACACAAACTAATCTATTATTTACAACAATGTTGCATGAAAGATATTTAAAATTAACATTTATCAGAAAACAAAACCTTAGGTAATTTATTAAAAACCCATTTTTTTATTGTAATAGCAACTGTTTTTTTAACATTTTAGAACTGTTTGGTTGAGGTTTGTGGTTTTTTTATATTTTTTTTTTTCTAGAACTAGTGGTCAAATTGTTAAGTCATACAAATTACATATTTGGTTTTTATTTAAATTAAATACTGTTGTAGGTTGCAAGAGTTAACAATTTTAACCACATAATGAAAAGGGAAACAATTGTTATTGTTTTTGAAAAAAACAACAATAGTTAAAATAAAATGAAAACAAAAAACGTTAACAAAATGAATTGCTAAAGTAAAAAAAACTCTTTTTAATTTTTCTTTTATTTAAGAACAAATGGCGTGAGTTTATAGGAATAATTTAAATGAATAGAAGAACATGAAAAAAAAAAACGGAAATAGGTATAAACCAAAAGAAAAGGCGTGTCTAAAAGAAAAATATAACAAAAAACAACAATATTAACCCTTTTAATAAATGAAAAAGAAAAGAAAACTGAACAAAAAACAGCAAAAAAGCAACTACAACTAGCTGATGGCATGAGTTACAAAAATAAATTAATGGTTGTTAGACCACAAACCTTCATTGCTTAATAACAACAACAGCAGCAGCAGCAACAACAACAATATAATGAATACAAGAAACAAGTAATAATAACAACAACAATAAGCCTATTTTAACACCTGCCTATGAAAACGGTAAAATAAAACATTTTCATTGGTTCATAAACCACACACAGCAAAAGCAAACAAAATAAAGAAACAACAACAACCATAAAAACAAAACAAAACTCAATGTTTACATTTTCATCAAAAAATACCAACAAACACACACTTACTTACGAGTATAAAAAGGGGAATTCTCTTTGTTTACATTTGAATATAATGAGAAAGAGAGACAAGGTGTTAACAAAAAAACAAATACAAAAATATTGCCAGCAGTAAGAAGAGTAGGGTATGAGTGTTTTGGCAATTACTCGCTAATAAACCAGCGAGTGAGAGCAAATTTAATAACACACTCTCTCTGTGTTTATAATATCAAAAGGGAGGAGTTTTTTTCTTGCCTAAACTTAACAAGGAGAAACATAAACATGTTTTCTCTTTTGTATTCCATGCAATTAAAAGAGTCTTATTAGAATTTTATTGTTTATTTATACAACTTACTCTTTCTAGCACTTGGTATTTAAAGAAAAAGCTAAGAAAGAGTAAGCTCTATAAACAATTGGTATTTTATTACCTTTTTTTCTTTATATCACATTATTGTTGTTGTTGTCTTTTTAAATGCTGTGCTGCTGTTTAATGGAATTTTCATTAGGTTTGTTAAGACAATGCAACCAGTTCATGTTGGACGGTCTTTTGATTAACATCGTTAGTGCGCAGAAGCCTAAAACAATAGGTTGACGTTTAAATAAACATTTCTCTGCTGTAAGAAAAAACGTGCGTCTAAAGGAATTTTCGCTAAATTCTGTACGGGAATTTCTTATTTGAAAAAAAGGCCTTCTAATAGCAAAATACAAAAAAAATATCACATAAACCTTAAAAATATTACAAGAAAAAAGTGAAAAAGCAAAAAAAAAAAAGAATCCAACAAACGTCAAACTATAGTTGTGTGTGAGTGTGTTGTAACCTTGTACGTTTGAAACCAAAACAGAGTTTGTGTTTGACCTGTTAGCGTTGAACAACGAAGTTTCATTATTTAACGGATGAACCTCCAATACAATTTTTCTTATTTGTTTTGTGTGTTGAAAAACACAGTGTAATAACAACTTGAAAATTTACGTGAATTTGACAATATTTTTCTTTTTTTTTTGAATATTTGTATTGTGTTTGTTGTAGACTTTGTTGTTTTGTTGGTTGGAGTTCAACTATACTCAAACCAACAAACGTGTTTGTTTGAAGTGCAAAAATATTTTGTGTGTTCGTATCGAGGCATGCAATTTTTTTTCTTGACCAATATGTTTGTTATTGTTGGTTTGCTGATAGTATGATGTTGACCTTTTGGTAATAAATTTATACAAGAAAAGTAAGAAACCAAATAAAAGGTGCTGTTTTGATAAATAATAATAAACAAAGGATTGTGTTACACAAACATACCAATGAAGAAATTACCCATGACAGTGTAAACTGAAAAAGAAAGATTTTGAATTTAAATTAATAAACAAAAAAGAAAAAAACCTTATTTTTTATTATAAAAGTGCAATATTTTAATATAAAATTAAAAAAAATGGCTGCTTATACACAATTTGGATATGGCGGCTATCCGTCGGCTTCACAGGTGGGTGGTTAAAAACTTAAAAATAATATTAAATTTGTTTAAAAAAATAGTTTTACAATCAAATTCATCAAAATGTTATTACACAAATTTTGTTAAATTGTTAATATTTTTAAACAAGTGTGACATACCTATCATATGACACAAGAAAATTGATGATGAGGAGCCATAGCGGGCTGTTATTTCCGAAATTTTCAATATTCTTATAATTTAAAAATATCATTACAATTTGGTAAACAACTTATCCCCAACTGGGACTTGAATTCGAGTGTGAAAAATATTCAATTAATAATATTAATTATCACAGTTCGAAGAAATCAATAATCTTAATACAAAAATTTTCTTTAAATAAAATAAGACACAAATTAACACCACAGTGCAAATGGTCCACAACACTACCGGCAGTTCGACAAAGAGTCAAAGCATTTAAAATAGTCAGTGATTTGCATTTACTTCTTACTCTATTAGTCTTGACTCTATTTAGTTGTTCGTCACGGAAGTACTCTTTGTAATCGAGGGTGATGATAATCGTCACTTTAGTGTCCCCTTTGTAAACGAGAGATTGGAGACTTCAAAAACAAACATAAGCCTTTTACTGCCTCTTCGTAATCTATAGGGTGACGATTGACTTCTTCGTAGGACAAACAAATGTTAAAATAGCTAGTCACCTGGACTGTGTAAATGGTCCACAATAATACGCCGGCAGTTCGACAAAGAGTCTACATATTTCGTTTTTCGTCACAGAAGTACTCTTTCTAAACGAGGTTGAAGGTAATCGTCACTTTTGTGTCTTCTTTGTAAACGAGAGATTGGAGCCTTAAAGAATAAACTTAAGTCTTTTGCTGTCTCTTCGTAATCTATAGAGTCACGATTGACTACTTCGTAGGACAAGCAAATATTAAAATAGCTAGTCATCTGGACTCTCGGTGACCAGGGGTGACCCAAATTGGTTGATTAAATAGCTGAAAACGTTTGGAAAAAACTCAAATTAAAAGATGAATTCAAGCAATTTGCATCAACAATAAAACAAGGGAGAGAGTATGGGATGGTTTGAGATGCTTGTTCGATGCTTGTTGTATTTTATTGAATAGAATATTGAGTAATATCAATATTTAGATATAAAAAAAAAACAATCTTAAGCAATGTACTGAAGCTCTTAATATTTTGAAATCATTAAATGAGGACACAATTATCCCAAACATTTAGCAGGAATTGTCAGAGAATGGTTGCTATATAATCAACCTCCACAGTTACATCATCTCAACATTATTGAAAATTTGGGGCAAAAAATAAAAATATTAAAACGAAAACACGAAATGTTCTAACAAAAATTATGTAAAATAAGTAGGTTCTTAATATTATTAATATTATTTGTCAACTTTTTTATAATATTTTTAGTGTTTAATTAGTATTTTTACGCTAGAGAACTGGACCAATTTCACTGTAATCCACTGTATTTATAATCCGAATTTGTATATTTTATTGCATTTTATGTCAGAGTGAAAACCTTTTGTGTAAATTAACTTCCACTGAAGAACTTTTAGTAAACGTTTACAATAAATGAACATCTTAAAGTTAAATTGGTCCTATAATACAGCATGCAAATAGTTGATAAATTAAACAAAATTGACAAAATAGAAAATCTCCTAGGAGAAAGCTAACCAAAACCGTAACATAAGGCTCAAATAGTACATGATACATACATTTAAAATTTAGCTGCCGTAGGACAAAAGTCCCTTGAAGGAAACCGCTTAACAGTAAATATAAAAATAAGTCTACATAATGCAAAAAAATACTAGCTAACAGATCCTTGATCCAGATGTTTACAGCTAAAACATCCGTCAATTTATAATGAATCACAAATGGCATAAGAAAAAAAAACGCACGTAATGTTTTCTGTCAAGGTGCGGCAGCAAGCAGATTCGGCACTTTTGTTTTTATTGAAACTATACTTTCATGAAAAAAAAACTAATTATTTCAATATTTTAAGAAAAAAGGCTATATAATACAAAAAGACACGATAAACAGATATTTTCTTTCTGAAATAATTTCCTGTTTAGAAGTTTGGAAAGAAAAGACACTTAAATTACTGAAACTTAATCTAAGCCTAAGAGCGGGTTTTTGAGTTGGCGAGTAAGTGCCAAATAATAATCAAATTAGTTAATCTGAAAATGAATTTAATCTGAGGTTAATTGGCTTTGATGTTTTTCAGTACAAGTTTAAACTTAGCAGTGTTGCCATACAAAACAATAGAAGATGTCACTGTTTTTTTTTTTATCAAAACAATGCATGTTTTATAAAAATGAAGAAGACAATTGTAAATGTAATATGAAAATTAACAAAGACTTAAAATAAAAACATAAATTTTATGTTTTGAAGTCTTCCTTATTTGTACGTTTGTAGGCTTACGCTGATCTTGCATCTTTCATTAGGACAACAATTCTGAATCATGAAATAATGGCTACTTTATAGTATATACTTCTAAAATATTGCATCATGTCGTTTTACGCGCTTGTTTCAACAAATTGGCTCATAATCAAACCAGAAATCCATAAAATTTTATTCCGAAACCATGTCATATTTTAAATTAGAATTGAAGTGTAATTTATGAAAAAAGTATTTAAATCACCCCTCTATAAGCAAACGTTGATATGTGAAACCCACTTTTAATAAACGCGTTTTTTATATAGAAGGCAAATGGAAGTTTTTCAATACTGCGGCAATTATTGCAATACATTTTGCTTTAGTTTTTTGACCGGATTACAGATATGATCTCTTATGCATCAAAATTTGAATAAAATTTTCAAATTTTCTAATATACATTAGAGGATCCCGGAGAACAGCTTTTTAAGAATTTCATGTAGGAATACCACCCAATCGATGCGTATTAATGTTCTAAAAATAAAATATAGTTTTTTTTTTGAATGAATTGATCAGTTTCCTATCATAAAATTAAAATTCTGACCTCAGTGTAATTTTTAAAAATAAAATATTTAAATTTTTTTCGATTTTTTTTAAATTCTACAATTTTGAGCTGATTACGGCAAAATTAATTCTAAAAATTTTGCAGAATATTTTTGATCTACAATATGATTTGTAGTGGGTTGCTCGTACAGAAAAATATTTCAAAAATGTATTGGTTAAGTCCGTTTCAGAATTTTTGAAATGTATGTGCCCTTATAATAAAATAAAAGGCGTTTTGCGGACCAGAAATACACTAACTAAAATTTGAATTACTTTTCCCGCAATAAGCTCAAAATTGCGAAATTTTTGACACCCAAGTCAAAAAGATTGCAGCAATTTTTTTTCGAACATATAATACTGAGATCAACCCCCTTATTTTGAAAAAATCTTCACCTTGCGTTAAAAATATTTTCTTACAAATTTTTGAAAATACAAAAACAATTTATAGGAAAATTTACGTGAAGTTAGGGGAAGGGATTTACAAAATAACCCCCTCAATATTTTCAATCACTGGTAGGGAACTGAGGATATTTTCAAAAAAATTTTTTTTTAATTTTTTCTTGTTTAGTACATTAAAACGCATTGTTTTAAAGGTATTCCTCCTGAAAAATAGACCACGGTAGTTTTAATATACATATTTTGTGCACAAATAACTCATTTCCTAGACATAAAAATTATATTTTAATATTGTATATAGGAAAATTTAAAAACACCTATTCGAAATTAATTTAAATTTCCTTAAGAAAAAATTTCCAAGATCAAAGGTTTTTACTTATTTTTTTATGAGCACAGACAGTCAGTTACCTCCACATATATATTTTTGCAATAAAAATTTTCACAATTAGCAAACAAAGAATTTTTATGAGAAAAATCTTTTGAAACATCTAAATTCAAGGTGAAATTTATTTTTTTTATTTGTTTATTTAATAAATTTCATAAATTTATTTTTTATTTGTTTATTTAATAAATTTCATAAATTTATTTATTTTTTATATAAAAAAATCTTTTAATCTTTAATGACAATAAATAAAACTTTATATTTATTAAGTTTATTAAAAAAAAATATTAAAAAAAGAACTTTGTTGTCTTTTTTAAAATAAAGTTTTATTTATATTTTTTTTTGTAATAATATATTCTACAAAAGAAAAAAACAAATTGTATTATAATCTCATAATATTTGAAATGTTGTACTAGTTTTGTACAAATATGACGCATTTATGTCGGTTATTTAAACGCATTTCTTATAAAATAAGAGATATAATAAAAATATAAAAAAAAATATTTGAAATATGTGTGAAATCATTAATCATGATTTTAATTAAATGATTTGACATATTTTGTTTTCTTTTAAATTAAAAAAAAATATGAATATTTTAATGTGTATAAATTGCTTAATTATTTATATAAATATATAGATATTATTCAGGTGTGTTGGTTAGAAAATATATATTTTTTTATATTTTTAAATGACTCATAATATAGTGAAAAAGATTTATCCACTTATTCATAAAGACTATTTTATTTTATAAACGATTTATAAATCATTTGTTCTCAGGATTTTTTTCGTGTTTAGTTTTTTCTTCTTAAACCAATATCATCATGAATATCTTATAAAATCTAAAATAAAGAAACGATTTATAAATCAAATTTCGTAAAGAATTTTTCTTTAATAAACCTTTTATAAAATTAAGTTTCAATTTTAAAAATATTACTCATACGCAACGTATTTCAAATCAAATGGTTCTCTGTAGTCATCACATCAAAATGGAATGAAAGCGATTTTGAAAAATATGTAATCCCTAAATTGAGGATCGTTTATCAACTTTCCTTATTTTTATAACATTTTCAATCATTTTAAATGATCTTTTTAAAAAAAGCCATCATTGATCATTTTTTAAACATAACATTAAGTATTAACAACAGTACGATTAATTATTTAAGAAAAATCAATTGTTAAAAAAAAAATCCTTAAAAATCCACAACATTTTTATACCCTACACCACTTTAGTGGGGAGGGTATATTGGGTTTGTGCTGATGTTTGTAACATACAAAAATATTCGTCCTATACCCACCTTAAAGTATACCAATCGGCTTAGAATCATTTTCTGAGTCGATTAAGCTATGTCCGTCCGTCCGTCCGTTCGTTTGGCTGGCTGTCCATGTAAACAAGATAATTGGATGAAGTTTGGCACACACGCTTCTTTTGGCCCAAGGACGAAGCCTATTGAAAATGGTTAAAAGCGGTCCATTATTTCGACTATCCCCCATACAACCGTACCCCCCCCCCAAATAGGGCCTTTTGGCTAATAATTAACTTAAATGATCTATTATGTTAACAAAAGTCGACAAAAGTTAATTTTATAGAACTCTAAATGACACTACCGATTTTTGTAATGATCGGGCTTCATTTGACCCTATCCCCCATACTAACTCCCCTTCAGAAAATGACTTAAGGGTCAAAATTCACTTACAAACACTAATAACACTTTTAATTTCTACATAAATAATATTGAAGAAGACTTAACTCCCCCTACCAACATTTTTAAGGATAGGGCCATATTTTGCCCACTCCCCTTTGGGCCCTCTTAAAGAAATCTCTTTTTTTTGCCAAAAAAAGTAAAAACATTCCGAAATAAAGTTAAAAAAAACAAACAAAATGCTTTATTTTTTTAAATAATCCCCATTTTTAACATACATACTGACTGGTGTAGGGTATCATATGGTCGGCTACGCCCGACTATACATTCATACTTGTTTCTTAATAAAAACTAAGCCTGAGAATTTTCTTATGCAACACACACATACAAAATTATCATATTAAAAAAAGACTATAAATGTAATAAAATTTTTGCTAAAAACAATTATGAAGAATATGACAGTGAATCTGATAGGTAAACTAACACAGATGAAAAAAACAACTAAATAAGAAAAAAATGTTGCATCCTTTTAAGGCAACACATGGTTGGTTAGTTAGTTTTAATGCTGCAAATTAATAATTCATGATTGAAAAGAAAAAGAAATACAAACCATAAAGAACACGCACATTATAGCAAAACTAAAAATGTAAAGTTTATGGTATTGTAGAATGCAAAAAATATAGAAAAAAAAAACAACTGCAAACTACCACAGCAACAAAAAATCGAGGAAACCTACACCAAAATAATAATAATAAAAAAAAATTGTGAACACATTTATGCTTAGTAACTAACGAGGAAACTATCAGGCATTTAACTACTCCTTTTTTTCTTAAAACATCGCAGAGTTTTAAAGGAATGTAAAGTTTTATGTGTTAAAACTATTTGAAAAGTTCTTACTTGCCAATACCCATTTCCAAGGAACTTCACTGTAATGGAAATCGAGAAAACATGGAAGATCTACAAAAATTATGTTCCTTTCCCCTTGATGCCATAAATTTATAAGCAATCAACATTAAAATATTGTTTGAAGAACCTGTGTAGCAATTTACTTGACTACGACCAAATTTTTAAAGATATAACAGATCATTTAGTTTGAAGACCTCAAGAACTTGACTATACTTAATAACGATTATGATTACGCCTTCAAATACCACAAAATGATAATAAATAGTCCAAGATATACGCCTTAACTATAGCAATTTCTCAACTGCCTAGGAAAAGAAAATAGGCTATATATGCCAAATATCATCTCAAAGAGAGACCTATAGTAAAGATTGTATAGAAAGGTAGTAGCAGAAGAATATTACCAGATAACATAGAATCTGAAACTAGTTAGTTTGAAAGGAGGATGTATAAGCATTAAATCGCACAATGACTACTTTCGTTTTGGGGCCTTATGTGCGTTTCGTAACCAGAGCCTGAGGTGATATTGGAACCCAGCCATTTTCGGTCTACCTGACCAGAACGCTAAACACGGGAGGTCACAATCTAAAATTAACTTAATACAATACTTATGCTATGCATACACAGTTGTTAGATCTTACAACGTTGACAGTCAAACGTACAGAAAAATGTCTTATAACAGTGTAAACTTACTACTTCTTTGTTTGCCAATATTGTCAGTATGATTTTTCTGACAAAGTTGCAAAAGAAAAATTGTAAGTTCAGACGATTGTTACGCATTTCTTTAACATTTTACTGACAACATTGTAAGATCTGACAACCGTGTATCACGTTGTCACGTTGTATGTTGATTGTACAAATCACATAATTTTTAAACCTTGCCAAGTTTGAAATGAACTGAAACATAGTAAAATAAATATGTCACATCGAATCTGAAACTAACTATACGGAAAATATTTAGTTCGCAGTTATTTTGTTAGTTCTTTATCAGATCACGCTGTAAGAAGAAGTTTCTTTAAACATGTCACTTTATAAATTAAATTATTTGTTATGTATACACAGTTGTAAGATCATACAAAGTTGTATGTACTAACAATAAAAAAATGTTTGCATAAGTTAAACTGTCCGTAAAGAAAACCTTACAATGTCATTACAAAACTATTGTCAGACAATAAATTTATCTGCCAACAAAAATTGTCATTTCGCACTTTTGTCAGATTGTACAGTGGCAAAAGTTAAGTGATTCTATTTAAGCTGCTCACGTTCCTTAAATAGTCCGTAAAGAAAACATTAGAATTTCATGACCAGATAAGTGTCATATAATAAATTTGCCAAATTCACATTGTTGTCAGCTTGTTGTATGACAAAAGTTGGCAGATCCTATTTTAGCCGCTTAAGTTCTTTTAATGTACAGTGTTGTCAATAGAAATTATTTTCTATAATTGTTTATTGTAAAAAATGGCATATCTGACAATAAAATCTTTGTCTGATAATTATCTTACAATGATCTGCAATGGCACATTACATTGTTTATACAATTGTCAGATGTCTGACAATATTATTGTTTTATAATTTCTCTGGCAACGTTGCTAGACAAAAATTTTAAGTTCTCATGGTTGTTAGACATTTTCTAAATATTTCTCTGACAACATTGTAATATATGACAACCGTGTAAATGCAACATAAGAGAAAGAAACTGATTTTCTAAAACGACTTATCAAATATGTGAAAAGAAATGGACATACGACAAAAAATTGTTGCATTAATTTTGTGGTCAATGTTCGTCACATAGCATAGGGCTAAGCCGCTGCTGAGCGTAAGCTACGTGATTTGTTCAACGGATATATGATAGTACCTTGTTTCGTGAACATTTCAAAATAGGTAACGTTTCAAATCTATTCCATTGATATTAAATATAATGGATCACCGTTTAAGCTCAGTAATCTAATACGCTTGATTTCGAATCATTCCAAATCTTTGACTGTCTAAGATTACCTCTGGCTTGCTCTCTTCTTCAGACTGAAATCCGAATCTATCACTATTGTATTGCATTATTAACTTCATTATCGTAATGTCCCCTAAATCAAAAAAATCTTGTGATACTATATTTCGTAGGAAATTTTCTACAAAAAGGCATGATTGAGATATATTTTTTCCAACTCTCTCTTATTGTTTGGACTGTGAATGTATCACTAATGAATCTAATCAAATTTGTTAAAAGTAGGTATCGATTGGTTTCATTGGGGACCGCTCGACTGAACCAATAAAAGTACAAATGATTCTTTTACCAACCTGAAAATTTCGGACAAAAAAACAAAGAGTTAAAAAAAAGATTGTAAATAAAATCATGAAAAATACGATATGTTGCAAAAAGCTTATCAAGATGTGCCATCACAAATTAGATGCGTAGCGTTTTGAAAGCTTATTTGTACAAGATTTCTTTTTATGTACACTGGCTCTTGATGTTGTTTTTGTTCTCAGGATTTTTTGGTGTTTAGTTTTTTCTTCTTAAACCAATATCATCATGAATATCCTATAAAATCTAAAATAAAGACAAAAACTCACAATCAACATGAAAATGAAACTTAAACTTTAAAAAAAGAAACAAAGCAAAAAACACATTTAAAATAAGGCATTATAAAATAAACATTAAGAAAGCGCAACTATATAAATACGAAGAACAAAAAACAAATACCAAATGAAAAAAATGTGTTACCATTTAAAGAAAAAATGCTTGAAAGATGACGACAAAAGTTTACATGATAATTGTAATGATCATCTAAGAAAACAAAACAGATCTTTATATTATTATGCTGCATAAGCACACACTATAAGCAGCAACATTAAGCCATCGTCATCGCCACCAACTACCAGCAACTGTTGCAACCATATCACCAACGTTATACTCATCTTATGATTTCTGTTTTTGTTTTTATTATGATAGTTTTTTTTTGTTGCTTTTGTGAGAAGATACTATCATTTTCAATGCTACTGTTGTCACAAAGTTTAGAATTTCCAACTTAAATAAGTTTTTTGTTTTTATTTATTTGCAAGATTTACAAGGTAAAACTTTAAATATGTGAAGATTGAAGTTGTTTTAGTTTGTACTAAAAAAAAGTTGACCATATCTTTGATATGGAATAATACAAACTTGCATTTTCTGTTTTTGTTAGCGTATTTATGAAATTATTAAACAAGCGCCATCATATTAATAATTTTGTAGTTTTTCTCATACTTGCTATAAGTATTTCATATCTTTTCTCATATCTTTGTATCTTAAAAAGTACAAACTGATCATGATGATCAAGATCTTATTGCTTTTGTTTTTATTTAATTTTTTGTGTTACAACTTTTTTGCCTTTATTAAGAATGCATAAGTATTTTTATGTGTTTTTTTTAGGTTTTATTAAAACTTCCTTATACTTTTGATTGTTAAAATTTACAATTATATTATGATAAGTTTCATTGCTTTTTACGTTTTTTATTTGTTTAAAGTTTCTGTAATGTACTAACTGGAATGCATGAGAAAGAATTTTTAAAAATAAACTATGAAGAATGAGTGGTGTTCTCTAGAAAAAAATCTGAAAAGATGTTTACAAAAGATAGATAGATAGATAGATAGATAGATAGATAGATAGATAGATAGATAGATAGATAGATAGATAGATAGATAGATAGATAGATAGATAGATAGATAGATAGATAGATAGATAGATAGATAGATAGGTAGGTAGGTAGGTAGGTAGGTAGATGATAGATAGATAGATAGATAGATAGATAGATAGATAGATACATATATGTATTCTTATACATATATGTATTCTTATACTTCAGACATGTTCATTCTAAGAAGGCTTCTCTTTCTCTTCTCGGTTAATACTTCGTGATATCGACATAATTCCATTGTTGTTTGCGTTAACTTTATTATAATACAGTTTACATATTGAACTACTCCACGGCCTAATGCTGACCTCTGTATCTGTGTTTATACTTACATATGTAGATCAAACACCCCTTTCCCAAGTTGAGATCCATCCAAATCAACGGATTCCGAAGACTGCATCTCTAATGATACACTTGATTAGGACTTTCGAAATTGAATAAAATTGTATCAAGTTTGCTTGCTTCTACTCGAAGACATTCAAATCTTCGCAGAACAAACCTAAACTCTTCCTAAGCATTCATTCATTATATAAAGTTATCATATTTTAGAAGCAACAATGCAAGTTTTAGGTATTTAACACTTTGATCCATTTTCAGACAAATATTACTGGCCACAACACCCACTACATTCCATGATCTGTTCAGCTCTGTTTTGTTTATAAAAAAAACGAAACACAATTTTTCAAATATAATTCTGATGCATCTCACATCTGCAAGATATATTAAATCGTTATAAACAATATATGATTAATAAAAAATCGCTGTCTTTTTTTTAATATATTTTGTGGTTGCGGCGGCGCTGTCAACTTTACGGTTATAAATTTTATGATTTATGTTTATTTTGTTCATCTTGTTGTACAACTTTTTTTAAACTTATTTTTTATTATTATTTATGTGTAAGTATACCCAGCAAAAACTTGGTAATGACTTGCCATAGTAACTACTACACTATTAACATAACTTTTAATGACTTCTTCATTTCGTTCTGATTACATAGAAGTACTTTAATAATGTTTTATTGTTAATGTGTTATAAAAATACGTTTTAATTCAATGGTCTGATCCTTTATGGAGATACATATAGTTTTCTTTACACAATTTATATTGACTGATTTTTCTAATTATTTCTATGCGATTGTTTTAAGTACTTGCCTCCAATGACATCGCCGTGTAAAAGTAATGATTAAAAATGCTATTGTTTTAGCATTTTAATTTCTTATCTGGTATTGAAAGTTTTTGCTGGTTATGTAATCATTGAGTTTTTATTGGTTTAAATTTGTGTTGTTTAAACAAGTACAGTGTGTTAATTTAATATTTTATATTCTTTGATTTAACATTATGATTTTTTATTTTTGGAATTATTTTAGAAATTTATAACTCCCTTAAGACACCCAGCAGTTTTTCAAAAATTTCCAAAGGTTTAATTAATTGAAAATTTGACAAAAACTGCCGGCAACTGAAATGTCAATTGCCAATTTAGATTCTGCTTTTATGTACTAATCTTTAGGAAGTAATCTGTAGAATAAGCATTTTTTTCTTTTTTTTCAAAAATTTCCAAAGGTTTAATTAATTGAAAATTTGACAAAAACTGCCGACAATTGAAATGTCAATTGCTTTTATGTACTAATCTTTAGGAAGTAGTTATTTAACTCATTACTAGTAATCTATAGAATAAGCATTTTTTCATTTTTTGACTCTCCTAATTGCAGGGTTTTGACAGAGGGATTGTTTTATTTTTTTTGTCATTCCTCACCTTTATATTTGAGTTTTTTGTATATATTTTCTTATTATTATTTTGATTTCTTTTGTTTTGTTGTCTGCTTTTAGGGGCGTTGACTATTGTCATTATAAAAATTCGAGTGTGTGAGTTTGTATTTAGTATTTTGATTTGAGTTCATTAAATTTTTTTTCATGGCTTTTTGTTTTATTTTTTGTATTTTTTTTGCCTTCTTTTTTTTTGATTTTAAATTATTGCTTTGATTGTTGCTTCCATAAATATTGTTATTTAATATTGGTATTTTGTATAAATTTTAATTTGTTATTTATGATCAATAAGTTTATCAGTTTTATGGTTTAATCAAAAATCAATTTTGTTATTTTAATTGTATTGTTAAATTTGCTTATACTAACAATATACTTATTTGTTTAAAAAAGGCCATTTATCTGTCATTATAATAAAAATCAATGATTATGAGTTTTAGTATAAAAAATAATATAAAAATCAAAAGATTTAAAAAAACCGAAATCCAAATTGGGAGACAACAAATGGTCGAAGCTATTGTTTAAAGGAAATTTTTTGTTAACTTGATTTAAACACTTTTATATAAAGTGTAAACATTTGACATTTGCAATATTGAAATTTGTAATACCATTTGTATTGAAATAAACACATTTCCAGAAAACACAAATTGCAGGTTGTATGGTGAAAGGTGACCATTTGGTAAATGAACGTCGAAGTGCTTTACGTGTTGCCTTATCACACGGTGGTACTTTTTCAACCACTGGGTGAGTAAAAAGTAAACAACTCACCACTGCCCCATTACATGTTGCATGTTTTTACATGGATTGAGCCGGTCCATGTACAAGCACTTTGCTCAAGTACTTGAGCTATCTAATCTCTGACCATTGCTGCCCTGTTGCTTAACTTCCGAGATGTTAAAAATCACTTCCGCTTACAACCACGCAGATGGGATGTCCTCTGTTGATTTGGCAACAGCAACTAGAGACGTAACCGGTAGACCGAAGTACGAATCCATCAAATAAGCCGAGGGCTTTGTTCTTACCCACAGGGACACACTGTGGAAATTCTGATATGAACATAGTATACTCTGAACATATCTGGACAAGGAAGGAAAATTCAATGGTATTATTTGTATATGATACCTTTCATCCATCATCAGACAACCCAGCACACAACTCATTTATCCGACACATGCATAGGAGAAATATGTACGACACATTCATTATAGGTAGACGGGTGGGGTGAGGCTCGCTGTACCCCACTTTCATCCCGTACCATATACAATTAATACCAACTCATTTCCAACGCTTACACACACAGTCACTCCTCTGTGGGGTATCTGTTGTTTCGGCAACAGCACCGAACTTATCCTGAAATATTGACTTTAGCTTACATCTGTTTTTAACCGCAACTCATTCTCACGGACCAGATTACGTGGTTCTGTGGTTAGACCTCTTTTTATCTATGCAAGGACTAAGCCAGGCAATAGACTGCAAATACTCATGAATAGTCCTGGACTAGAGGTTTTGTTGTTGTTGTAACATCTCGACTGTAGGCGATAGTTCTTTCCTGGGGAAAAAAACTTTCGGTTGATGCAGCTGTCGCTGGGTTGACAATCTTTGGCCGAGTATGACTCTGGTCGTTCCGGAGTGAAGATCCAATTGTCGTTCACACGACAATGTGGTAACACCTCTGTTCCCCGGAATTGCAATAACACCAAGGTGGAGGGGTCACCAAGGTAACATGCCCCGGGGGGATCCATTTGATAAAGTACTTTTTAATTTCCCTAGATAATAATTACCCAGCGGTTTGACAAAGAGCCAATGCATGGAATATTGGCATTGATTTCCATTAAAGCCGAAAAACCTACTAGGCTCTATTTTATCTTTTGTCACAGATGTACTCTTTGTAAACGAGGATAAAGCCAATCATCACTTTATTGTCCCCTTTGTAAACGAGAGATTGGACACTTAAAAAACAAACTTAAGCTTTTTGACGTCTCTTCGTAATCTATGGGGTGATGATTGACTTTCTCGTAGGACAAACACATGTAACCTGAACGCAATATGGACAATAAATGGTAGATTAAATTGATAGTTTTTAACTCTCCTAACGAACTGCTGGGTAATACTTAACTCGTCATTTTGTTTGTTAAAAGTTCAAAATTTTATTAACTTGTACTATCGGTGAGAAAAATCATTTACTCACACACATACTTATAAAATTTTAATAGTATTTTAATTAAACATTTTATTTTTATATATATAATACATTCTTAAACACACATTAAACCTAAACTAATTGGCGTAAAAATAACAATTTAAAATGTATAAACAACATTTTCATACATAATTTTATGGCCTTAAAAACCTCAACACTACATGTTTGTTGTTTTTTATTTTTTTATTTTATTTTACAAGACAATAGTTGAAATGCTTCTTGCAACAGCATCTTTATTAGAGCAACAACAATAGCAAAGTGACGGACAGACGGACGGACAGCCATACATATAAAAACACACACAAGTCAAACTGACTGACTTACTAAACTAAACAGCAGACATTTTAACAAAAACTTTAAACTCATAATAAAAAAACTTAATTAATACAAAATTAATTGCTTTGGAAAACTATATAAATAATATGTGTTTATTGCTATGAAAAACGAGATGAAAACAGTTACAAAAAAATTACAAAATAATCTAATAGTTAGGCAGAGAGGATTACAATACCCAAAGCAATAACAAGATATTGCAGAATACAGAAATAATAATAAATTAATTTTATATAAAAATAAAAGCACTTACACAATATACCTGCAAGCTTTTTAAGATTCAAGACTAAATAAAAAATGAAGTACTACTGTACTGCAAATAAGAAACCGTATAATTTCAATGTTAACTTCTTTATTCATTTATACATAAGTATGTATGATGACGAGTACATAATATGTAGCTTTGCTGTTAAGTGTGTATTATCAGATTGTACTTAGTTACCCAGTAGTTTTTCGAGGAAATTATGTATTCATTTTAAACATTCATTTTCTCAAGTCGCTAACTACTGTTTTGACAGCCTTGGAATTTCCTTTAAAGAATTTTGTCAAATTTGCAATGAGGAAAGGATTTTCCGCCTTTTCTATGAATTTTCCAACCTAGCTGTCAATCAAACTTCGTTAAATTATATAAATCCACAATAAACAGACCTATTGAAATGTTTGACAGCTACAGGCTAACATTTACAGGCGTATTCTGAATAATAAACTCCCTGGGAGTTTCCTTTCTCTTCTATAAATAAAGCACGCAAAAGGGAACAAACTCACTATTTCATAATTGACCTGATTGATTCTAGAATATAATGGACTTGAAGTGTGGACTTAGCAAACCGAAATCCTGACGACTCAATTGACAATATACGCGCAGTACAATACCAACTTATTCAACCAAAAGTGTTATCTTAACTTTATGTATTTTATTAAATTCTTTATAGTGCGAAGTGGTTATTTAATCTATTGGAAGTAATCTATTTCAGAGCTGGAAATGTGTATGTGTAAATTGAATACCTTCTCTGATCCTATTATAATAAAAAACAAGAAACGAGTTGTGGACACTAACCCTGAACTGCGGGGTATATTTAAAAAATACAAACTCCAATACACTTGTATATACAATATGTATCTTTTAGGAAATCTGTAAATTGTATTAATAACACTCTGTGCCGTTATAATAAAGTTACACGCATGACTAGTTTGAATACAATGCGTTCCTTACGACTAGTGAGTTTTCCCTTCAAATAGTTACACTTCACACTGGGCAGTGTTTAACGAAAGGATTAAATTGGATTAGAATAAATATGGTGCAAACAGAGAATGTGGAGAGGACATTGAAACTTTGGAGCATTTTCTTTGTCTCTGTTAGATATTTGTCGAATTTAGATTCAAGTATTTTGGAAGTGATGTATTCCGGAAATAATATTCCTGACTAACACTTATTGCAAGATTCTTTAGAATTACGTCCAGGAAACTGAGTTTCTAAACATTGAATAATTATACATTCAGTGAACATTTTTTCATGAAAAGGAGCGCACAGTAGGCCCGATAGTAACCTAGGTGCATTTCTTCGGATTATATATAGTATATCAACCTAACATATCCCTTAATATCGCCCTAAAGGACTTTTGACTCTTGGCGAAAAGATTGTAGTCGGCAAAAAAAGGACACAAGTATACTTAATTTAAAGTGAAGGGATCTATATAAAACTGAATTCGGGCGAATAAAGAGAAAGTGGAGAGAACATTGAAACCAGGGAAAACTTTCTTTGTCATTGGCAGGCATTCGTCGAAAGAAGATTTAAATATCTTGAGAGCGATATTTTCCCAATTAACATCATTCACGAACACTAATTGGAAAACTCTTAGAAATTGATCATTAATCCCCAATTACTAAATAGGTTTCAAAGTACTCAGAAATTTTAGTTTTCTGTCTTCAGATTTCAGGGTTTTCGGGAAACAAACATGTTTACATAGAATAAAGATTACAAATTTCATATTGCATTGTACCTATGGCTTCCTGATAGATCGTACATCTGGCAATTTATCAATATATTATAGAACATAAAGTTGATCCAGTCAAAGACGTTGGTCTAAGAATTGCATTGAAGAAATAACAGCAAATTCGATAGTTTTAGTTTTAATGCAATGACTGCTATCTAGTACCAAAGATTGGAAGTCATTATAAGATTTTAATATATATCAGACATTAATTTGTTTCAAAACTTTTTAGCCTTTAAAGTTTTCCTTATTCAAAGTTTACACAGTGTATATCAAAAAAAAAAAAAAAAAAAAAAGAATAATGAAGAAACAAATCGGATGATTTTTCTCATTTTGCAGACAGACAACCAGTAGCTTTATGATCTACAAGTTTAAAGCAAGTCAAATGCAGAAGCTTTAAACGCCTTAAGGTTTTTCTGTATATATACATACTTTTTTTCTCTTACCCGACATTGTTTAAATTTGTAAATGCGTTGTTTATAATAAAAAAATTATATTTAATAAATAAAAAACAACTTGCTTTCAAGACCTGCAATTAGACGCCATTGAGAAATTGAAATGAAAAAAATGCGTATGTAAAAAAGAATTCAAGGAAAAAATCAAAAGGTTTTCATATATGTATGTACCTTATGTATGTTATATAGATCCAAATATGTAACCAATCAGTAAGGTATATAAACAGAGGTGGGTATTTAAAGGTGCTGAAATGTACCATCTTAAAGTCGAAGATGTTCCAGATATAATTAAGGCTTTGCATAAGGCGTCGGCAGAAAGTTATACATGATTTGATTTGTTTGCAAGTCTTAACTTACGTCCGAAAACAAGAGGGTTTATAAGAAGCCTTATTAGTCAACTCCTTTTTAATCTAGACCAACTTAGAAAGTGCTTTATCTTTACAGCTAGAGCTTTGTTATCTCTCTGCTCTAAGCTAGTCCGAGTCTAAAAATGTCTACCTAGAGAGCGATTTATCGTCACAGCTAGAGCTTTCTCATTCTTAAATGAAACTTTGTCAGAGCTTAATCATTTCAAATAGAGCTTTATAAACCGGATGTTTTTGAAAGAAATAAAACTTTTGCAAATAGTACGATTTATAGTGGAAACTATATTTAAATAATATTTCACATCTCTGTTTCTTTTGTCATATTATCTCCATAATTAATATGCATAAAAATAGCTTTAAAATATAACGAACAGACGTTAACGCCTTAAGTTTAGCAATCATATCTGAAACTCTCTAGATAATTTACGCAAGATTGTGGCAACTTGAAAATATTTAGGCCAACAATATCGAAAACAATATTAAAAACATGTTTATTGAAAAGCTACCGAAAATAAAGAAATGGCTGCAAGGTATTTGATCTCATCGTACCTAAAGAAGAAGAAATAAACACACACACATACACACCAACATAATAAAGAAGCACTTTGCTACAAAAATATTCTTATTCTTGCATAAAATTGCAATAAAATACGTTACACAAGAAGATAATGGCTGAAAAAAGATAATTTTCCAAAAATTAAAAAAAATCAACTTCTTACAGTTTTTCTTTTGCTTAAAACCTATAATTAAGATAATTTCTTTCATTTATGCACATTTTGGCAAAATAAAAAGCAGAACATCAAAACCAAAAAAACTCCATTCATTGATCCAAAGCTGTCGATTGTTAAATTTTGGGTTGAAAAAGGCGCAAAGGCGTGTTAACGTTTCCTTTGCATTCAAACAAATTGCTTTTAATATTTCTATCTTGAAAACATTTTCAAGTGATGTTGTGCGCGACTGAGAAGTGATGATATGATGTGTCGTGTCTTTAAAACACAACAAAATATTATAAAGAGCTGCTGTTTTTTTTTTTCTTATTTTTTTGTAGGCAAACTCACCTTCTTTTATGTAATTAGTGGGTTTCCCTTAACTTTACTAAGAATATTTTTTTTCTATGCTTAAGGCTTAATTAGTCTGCTTTGCTTTATACAAAAAAAAATCGAAAAGAAAACATCTAAACGTTTTAGTTCAAACTCTGTCTGTTGAAATAATTACTGTTCTATACACATTTTGAACAATGTGTTTGTTGTTGCCTTCTTCTTTTTTTAGTTTTTTTTATAAAAATAAAATATAAAATTATGATAATTATCTTTAACTGTTGCAAGAAATATTTATAAATTATTATAATAAAATAAAAATAAAAAAATTTACAGTATCATGGTAGTTATTTTTAAAAAAGCTCTAGTTCATTCTTAAAAAAACATGGAACAGATGGTTAGAAAAAGAAAAAGCCAGTATTCTTTATAGCAAACTTGCTTGTCTAGACAAGACTGTTTTCTATAGGAAAACTTGCTTGTCTAGACAAGACTGTTTTCTATAGGAAAACTTGCTTGTCTAGACAAGACTGTTTTCTATAGGAAAACTTGCTTGTCTAGACAAGACTGTTTTCTATAGGAAAACTTGCTTGTCTAGACAAGACTGTTTTCTATTGGAAAACTTGCTTGTCTAGACAAGACTGTTTTCTATAGGAAAACTTGCTGGTCTAGACAAGACTGTTTTCTATAGGAAAACTTGCTTGTCTAGACAAGATTGTTTTCTATAGGAAAACTTGCTTGTCTAGACAAGACTGTTTTCTATAGGAAAACTTGCTTGTCTAGACAAGACTGTTTTCTCTAGGAAAACTTGCTTGTCTAGACAAGACTGTTTTCTATAGGAAAACTTGCTTGTCTAGACAAGTCTGTACTCTATAGGAAAACTTGCTTGTCTAGACAAGACTGTTTTCTATAGGAAAACTTGCTTGTCTAGACAAGACTGTTTTTTATAGGAAAACTTGCTTGTCTAGACAAGACTGTTTTTTATAGGAAAACTTGCTTGTCTAGACAAGACTGTTTTCTATTGGAAAACTTGCTTGTCTAGACAAGACTGTTTTCTATTGGAAAACTTGCTTGTCTAGACAAGACTGTTTTCTATTGGAAAACTTGCTTGTCTAGACAAGTCTGTTTTCTATAGGAAAACTTTCTTATCTAGACAAGTCTGTTTTCTATAGGAAAACTTTCTTGTCTAGACAAGTCTGTTTTCTATAGGAAAACTTGCTTGTCTAGACAAGTCTGTTTTCTATAGGAAAACTTGCTTGTCTAGACAAGTCTGTTTTCTATAGGAAAACTTGCTTGTCTAGACAAGTCTGTTTTCTATAAAAAGTTGTTTGTCTTGCATGCTGGGTTTCTATAGAAAAGTTTCTTCTCTAGCAAGCTGGGTTTCTATAAAAAACTTGATTTCAATAGAAAAGTTGCTTTTCGAAAAATCTAGGTTTCTATAGAAATGTTTGTTGTTTAGCATGTTTCTTGTGCTCTTATAAAAAAGTTGCTTTTCTAGACTGTTTCCTTACTAATTTCAAATTATTAAAATTTGGAATTAAACTTCAATTTATTAAATCCCTTATTATCTTATCCAAAGACGACTTTGATAAATTATTAACACATAATATTTAAAATAAATGCAAAATAAATAGATACAAACAACCTAAGTCCATCTAAATCAAATACTCGTTACGATAAAAATCTTTAAATTAATTAAGTTAAATTTATTTATTACGTAAATTATAATTCTTAAAATAATTTATTTATTTATAATCATTATCGGCAGAGTTTGATTTCTTTTTTAGCCTTTTGTATTAATTATCAATTTTTTATAGACTCCACTTATGAATATACACGAGTAACCTAACATCTAACTGAACAATTGATCCAACATTTATCACGATTCGGTAGCTTTATTTTGTGTGAAATATTTGAGTTCGATAAACATCATTTAGATTTCTTTTGTTAAGTGTCACTGAATCTTTTAAAAATATCTCGATTATTTACATTTACACCAAATATCGATCGTATACGATCGATTGATGGTTTTAATTATTTATCTATAGATTTGATTTGTGGTCCATTTATTAACAATGGCTTAGTTTAAAATATATGTTTTTGTGTATAATAGTGATAAAATTCATTTATAATCATGAATTTGAATAAATAATTTAAATGAATTTTGTATCGTGTTGTTAAATGTCAACAGAAATTGTAAGAAAACTAGATAAAAGTTATTACGAATAATAAATACTTAACTGTTGTTATCTGGTTTTTATTTTAAATTTATGATAGCAAACAGTAAAATTTTAATGAATTTTTAATTAACTCGTTTTGTAATGTTATTCTTATGGCTTTTTTACAGTTACTATCTACAAATCCTACACAGTCACCTCAGACGGGAGACACACCTACGGGCCAATCATCAATGACCAGCCCAAATGCTCCTGCACATAGTCCTGGTCAAGAATGTCGTGCTACCACCGCCACTGTGCCCGGTTCTGGCAATGCCAGTAGTGGTAATGCTGTTAATTCTGCTGCCGAGGTTTCAACAGGTGCTCTTAGTCCCGATGCTTTGTCACAGCATTCTAATAATGTAACAGCCTCCAATAATCCCTCTGCCAATACCAACATGGAAAACACACCATTAGGTTCTAACAGTGGAGGTTCGGCGGGTGGTTCAGGGTCCTGTTGTGAAAATGGACGACCCATAATGACAGATCCTGTATCCGGACAAACTGTTTGTTCCTGCCAATATGATTCTGCACGTTTGGCCTTATCCAGCTATTCACGTTTACCCGCCGCCAGTGTTGGCGTCTATGGCACACCTTACCCCTCCACCGATCAAAATCCCTACCAAAGTATTGGTGTAGATAGTTCAGCATTCTATTCGCCTTTGGTAAGTTATACTACAAGCCAAACCATTCACAAAGAAATAAATTTACAGGAATTTTGTTAACAAAATATGGTTGAAGTCCTTTAGCATTAAAATTAAGCAAAAATAAGCTCTTTGAAGTTAAAACATGACTACTGACCATCAGCACTATAACAACAGGGGAAAAAACCTTAAACAGGAAAAGGAAATTTATATGACAACTATGGCAAAGATGCATATGCCTGCATCTGTGTTTTAGTTAATAAGTAGAAAAGTTTGTATGTGTATTTTCTGGTGCGGCATTTGAGTGGCATGGTAATTTATATGGTTGGTTATTGTGGTGTCTAGGTCTTGTTTATCGTCGTTGCTCTTGTACTGCACATTTTTATAGTCTGTTCTAATGAAATTTTTTGAAATAGAAAAAAAAGACAAAAAACACATAATAACAGAAAACTACAAAAGGTCGTCGCTAGTTTGCCATTAGGCTTTTACTCTCCTCTAGCGTTCGTTGTTCATCAAATGGTCGACAACATGCAAACTTGTTTATGCATGTGTTTAACAACTAAAACTGCGACAATAAACAAAAAAAGATATAAACGACAACAACGAAAAGTAGCAGTAGTAGTACTAAACGTCATACAGTAATGGCGCGTGCTATTGGAATAGATAATAAAATATTCCGTATCACTTGGCTTTTATGTTTTTTTGCAATTTGAAGAACCTTACTCATAAGAAGGAAACTTACTCATGATTGTGTTTTGGCTTGACTGTGTTTTGGCTTGACCGCGGCATTAGATGAGATTGAAAACTGGATCTAATCTGTATACAAATACAATATGTAATCAATCCTTGCTCATAAAGTTGAAACTGGTTGGTAGATTGGTTTGTGTGGCAGCTCCCAGAATACATCTCATGATAGTGTTTTGACTTGACCTCTTGTACATGAGATCGGAAATCTAGATCTAATAGATATATGAATACGATATGTAATCGATATAACCCGACTCATAATTTTGTTGTTGTAACATCAAGAAGATCGAAAAACTAAATCTAGTGAGAGTACTGCATAGCAGACAAACTCTGATCGCCAGTTCGTTGTTGTATAATCTATAGTTAATTAGTTTGAAAGGATGATGTATATACATCAAATCTGAAGAAATACACCTAGGCCTCTATGGGGCCTGTTGTGCGCTCCTTAACCTGTGTCTCAGGTGGGAATCGAACTCACCACCTCCGGTCTACCAGACTAAAACACTAACCACTAACCTACTTCCTGTATAAACCCTGCAGTTTGGTCGGACAGTCCCAAACTACGTCTTAAACCAACCACTAGGGATTACCTCCAGGTGACTACCTATTTTAACATGTGCTTCTACCAGAAAGTCAATCGTCACCCTATAGATTAAAGCGACCGCACTCTCGCTTACAATACTAATGTGCCTATTATCTTCACTACAAAGAGTAAATCAGTGGCGAAATACGAATAAAAAAACCAAATAGGTGGCTGGACGTTAGTGGAGATCACTGTCTTTTTCGGATGCATTGACTCTTTATCAAATTACTGGGAAGTGTCGGAAGATTTAAGGTATTTCGCTAGACTTCTGAAAAAGATCTTAACGTTCTTGATCCCCAATAATTTAAGGTATTTCCCTAGACTGCTGAAAAAGATCCCAACCTTCTTGATCCCCAATGTATTATGTGTTGGCCTATTTGATATTTTTATTTATCATAGAACCATACAGTTGCTGTATGGATCAAAAGAGCTAGATCTGTATTAGTCGAGTTTACGCTTGATCTATTTTTCACTTTAACGATGGAGTGCTTCACTTAAATTTGAGCAATTGTGATCACTGTTTATAGCAACATCATCTACTGGCGGTGAACAGATGATGATGCGCTATAAAGCCAAGAAGTAATTAAATTTCGAGTAAAGATACAGTTTAATTTGATCGTTGCTCATTTAGAAGGCATTGATCAATTGTTTACATCAACATAAGGTAAACATCTCACAACATAGATCATTGATCTACGTTTTCAAAACAATAATAGTAGAGATAACAAACGATATGTTCGACCCAAGTTTGTTGTTCTCTTAAAGGATAACCCAGAAAACATATAAAATAAATAATTGAAGAAACAACTTACAATATAGATTAATGATCGGTGTTTTAAAATGATTATATTATTTTCATTGATCTGTCAATGATCCTTTAATGATTAGATAAAAAAATTATTTTTTTTTCAATAACGTGAATCTGGAGTTTATACGTTTAATGAAGCCAAATGTTTATCGATCTCTCTCAATATCCTGGTATTGAGCAACGAAATGCGATCAAGTTTCTATGTAGAGCCTTCGAGCAGAACAATCATTGATTACGATAAATATATTTGAGTAGTCTGTGTTTTATGTTGTTGGTATAAGTCCTCTACGAGAGCTTGTGTTTAGATTTTAGAACAAACTGAAATTAACGATTTTGAAGATCATCTTCCAATATGTAGCCGTTAATTGATCTCAGAGAGAGTTGAATTGCAATGTACAATTGCACAAAGATTTAGAATTTGTTAAAGCTTGATATTGAGAACATCATTTTCTCATAAGAAAAAACTTTCGATCAAGATTGTGGATCAAAACAATTATAGATCAGCCATAGGATTTTAAAACCTTATCTTAAATCTTGATTATGTGCGTAACATTTCAATAGAACTAACAGCAATCAACGGCTTCACAAAGATTTCGAAGTCAAAGAAATAAAAAAACTTGCGATCGAATTTTCTGTGTAGAACCATAGATCGTCTGTAGATATTAAACTATATGTAATCTCGATTATGTGCTTGCCATTTAAAACAAACTGCGAAGTTTTAAAAGTCACAAATCAATGTTATAGAGAGGATCAATCTCTTTTAAAAAACTTGCAATCAAATTTCTGTGTAGAACCATCGATCGTCAGTGATGACGCTAAAGATTTAGCAGTCATCTACGTTGGTTTAAATTTGCCATGAGAGCTTAATATTTTGACAAGATCATTGGATTATACTTAAGAGGTTGCCATGAGCAGAGTGAAACTTTTCAGAAATGTTAACAAGATCCATGGTGTTATAACCAAGAAAAAATTATAAACGGAGTGGAAAGAAATTTCAAATTCTTAACTATATTTAATAAAATCAAACTCAGTAAAGGAATTTAATTGAAGATCACCTATTTAAAGATTAGAAGTAACCAAAAATCTAAACACACGATCAGATTTGAGTTAGTTCTTAAAGAGTCTATTCTCTTTTTAAAAACAATTATGGACAAATCACGAAAAATCTTAAACTGAATTCTTTAAGAATTCTAACATCTAGCCCCCAGAACGTGGTCAAACTCTTCTACCATTTACTACAGTATAATTTATAAATTTTGTAAAATAATGTCTGTTTTCTATGTGTTGTTGTTGGTTGCAGTTTGTTGATGTTGTTGTTGTTGCTGCTGTTTTTGGTTGGTTGGTGGCTGGTAGGCTAGAAACAAACAAGAAAACTTATTGCATATTCTGAATAACAGCAACAAAAAAATTTAAAGGTTAAGAAAAATAGAAATAAAAGAAAAGCTTAGACCAACTGAATTTAAACAAAAAATGGTAATAAAATAGTTTTAAGTTAAAATTTCAAAGCAGCATTAAGCTTATTAGTTTTATTTTATTTTAATTTAATTGCTTTTGTTGTTGTTTCAGTTTTCGTCATTTCATTTTATTTTATTACGAGGCAACCATTAATTTGCATGTCAACATTATTTTTTAGCAAATCGAATCATTATTATGGCTGGTTGCAGCTCACTCAAAACTCACTCATACAAAAAATGTTTGCATGTACATACATATGTATGTATGTACATATATCCATCTGTATGTTAGTACGCCTATTGGTTTCATCTGTAGCTATATTTTTTTTTATATATTTTTCTGTCTGTCTGTCCATTTGACTGCCTTTCTATGTGTCTGCTAATGCCGATGGCTGTCTTGTTTTCATCATCAAATGAAATTTGATATTTTTGTCGTTTCGTTTTTTTTTTAGCTTTTTTCTTAGTTTTGTTTATGGTTTTGTGTTTAAGCCCAAGCTAAAGGAAAGAGAGGCAAAAAAGAAAAAAAAAACAGTAATGGTTGCCCTTGTTTTAAATACCTTTAGTTGAACTTGTTTAAATAATTTACATACAAATACGGATTATAAAATTAAATTTCTATAATGGTTATTCTTAAAAATAAATTAGCCATTCTTTTCTTGCACACATTAGATGTGTTGTTGTTGCTGTTTAGATTTTAATATTTTTATAGAGAAAAATTGCACAATTAAGAACAAAGAATTTTAAACGTTTTTAATAAAGCAGAAGCTGAGTATTTTGTGGGGGTATAGGGGAGAGCTAACACAAACTTATATTCAATACTAATTTTTCGGAAGTGATCTCTGTTTTCTAGTATACACCGAGGAAGTGCTATCAAGTCCCAGTCGGTAGAAGTTGAGCAGAGATTACGATAAAGGTTTTGACATTTTTTTCAACATTCTTTTACGATAGTTTAATATTTTGATGGTTTTGTGAATAGCTAAAGCTGTTGCTTCAGTTCTACTAGAACCTCGACTCAGGATCTAATCAGACAAGCTTCTTCCTAGCTGGTGCTACGAGAACCCGAAAGCATGCACGTTGTTGTAGTAGCGACATGAAGAGCAGATTGTCGTGGAAACGAAATGTGAAACGAAACATGTTGGTTGCAATCTAAACCGGGGGAACAGAATGTTGTTCAAAGGTTTTATATGTTATAATACAAAGTATTTAGGAATTCTAGAAAGCCTTTATCAGGCACCAAGAGAACCAGTAGGTCGGCATGGCAGTAGTGGCTATTAGTGAGGTTCCTTCGGGATCCACGTAGTGGCTGTGGTTTAAACCCAAATTCGCGGGAAGAGTAAGTGGCGGTTAAAAGACTGATGCATGATAATAGTCAATATTTGGGGATAAGTTCGGTGCTGTTGCTGAAAATCAACAGATACCCCACAGAGGAGTGACTGTGGGACTAAGCGTTGGAAATGGGTTGGAGTCAATTGTATATGATACGGAATGAATGTAGAGGTATGCAGGCCTTACCCCACCCGTATACCTAAATGAGTGTGTCGTATGTTTTTCTCTATGAATGTGTCGAATAAATGAGATGTGTGCTGGGTTGAATGATGATGGATGAAAGGTATCATATACAAGTGATAGCAATTAATTTTCCTTCCTTGTCCAGATATGTTCAGAGTATACTCTGTTCATATCAGGCTTACCACAGCGTGTCACTGTGAGTAAGAACGATGTCTACGGCTTATTGATGGATCGTGCTTCGGTTCACCGGTTACGTCTCTAGGTGCTGTTGCCGAATCAACAGAGCCATAGTAGTGTGGTTGTCTTTCAACGTGACTACTTTGGCAAGAGATTATATAGCTCGAGTACTCCAGCAAAGTACTTGCGCATGGACCGGCCATAGCCAATGTGCAAAAATTGCCACCTGAGTCTTCATTGAAGACAAAGGGGCGATGGTAGACCGTTCTCAAGTGCGCATGGACCGGCCAATGTGCAAAAATTGCCAACTGAGTCTTCATTGAAGACAAAGGGGCGATGGTAGACCGTTCTCAAGTCTACCCTGTGGATGAAAAAGACCACCGTGAGATAACGCCGACGCGGCAGGTGCTCACGTTAAAACTCTCGACAGTCTGTCATCTCAATACTTGATATATTAGTGATGTGTTACGCAAAAGTTTGCTTGAGATTTCATGGCGAATTCCTTTGAAAAAAGGTGCACGGAGAGAAAATCCGCTATCAGAAGTGAGCTTACCACGTTTGTTAACATTTTAACAACGTATGTGTACACATTTTAAACATTGTAAGTCATCAACCACCGTTGTTATTTTGACAAGGTATTGTTGTCATTCCAACTACGCTTTGTGTTATATTGACAACGTTGAATGTGGTACCAAGAGTGTATAATTTGAAAAGGTATTTTTCCCTTTGTGTGCATAATCTTAGGAAACATTCAAGTAACCCAACGTGTGGCAAGAACAACACAGTAAGTAGCCACGTGAAGCACTTCAGGAACTACATCGTATGTCACTTCATGTTGCGGACAACATTCTAACAGATTCATCTATAATGGCAACGTTTCGAACAAATTTACGGCATAGTAGGGGCATAAACAACTAAATGATTTGCTACACTGCTATCGATTTGGCACAACCGTGATATTTAGAAGAGAAAACTCTGCACTAGTTTAAATGATCTTGGTATAAAACTAACTTCCCCCACTTCATCCACGCCCTTATGCTAATGCTCCTTATATTAGATTTCATTAACATATCATAACGTTTAAGCTCAGATTTCAAGTGCTTCTTTAAAGCCTATTAATTTGTGCATAAATAAGGCCTATACATTTTGAATCTAACACAACATCTAAAAGAATATAGCTTAAACGGTTTTAGAAAGTCACAATTTTAATTGCTTTTATATTTCTATACTCTCGTTTCACAGAATGTCGTCATTTATCTTTGATTTTTTTTGCAATTTTTTTTTGGCTCAACTTTAAATAATTTCTTAAATTTCCTAAATGAAATCCCTTAATGAAGATTTACCTTAATGACTGCTATAATGGCAAATACTAACAACAGTTTATTAAAAGTTAAAACTTTTATATTTTCACTCCTGGCAGACACAAGTTTGTCGCAAGCAAAAACTTTAGCAATTTTAAAAACGTATAAAAAACTAATTGCTCTGGGTATTGAGGAAAGTTTTCTTATTTCTTAAGAAAGAATAACAATAAGCAAAATGTTCAAATATAATAAAATTAAAAAAAAACTTGCACTCTGCTTAATTTGCAAGGAAGTTAAGAAGAAAGATACATATAAATTGTAATTGGGGCATGCTTAATGAACTTTTAAAACACTCTACAAGGTAACTTACTAATGGTTTTTTGGTGCTTGTGTTTAGATAAACTTTATATGACGTTGTTTTAAATATAGTTTTTTTTTCTGCAAGTTTTTCATTTTTAGGTTGTATAAAAATTTATTTTTATTAATTAAAACAAATGAGTTCGAAAATTTTTTTGTAGTTTTATTAGGTATTTGTTGTAAAAAATTTAAATTAATATAAATTTAGTAAATGACATTTAAATATTGGTTTAATGTGAAATTAAAAAGTTTTTCTTATACATATTATCAAAGTAGAAAAAGTGTTTCATTATATTTCGTAGTATAAACGAAATTTCCTAAATATTATGAAAAATGTAGTTTCGTTTTTTCTTTATGTACAATTTTCATATTATTCTACTTTATAAAAATCGGTATAAAATGCCGATTCGACAAGAGAGTAGACATGCTTGAGTCCATATATTGATCTCGTTATGTTACCCTGAAGTTGTTCGTTCCTCGACCTACCCATGGGCCATTGCGTGTCCATGTTTAGTGTGGATTCAAAAGCAACCTGAGGCATGAAGAAAGGATACTATAATATTTACAATCATACTGGATATATCCACTGCGTCGTGCAACATTGGACTACCCAGAGTAACAGTTCTGATTGCCGAGAGGGCAAGACAGTGACTTCACATCACGAAAACTTCTACAGAAAAAGTTGTATGGAAGACTAAGTCTTCTATCACATGCACCAGTGTCCTTTCATTAAGGTACTAGTAGTCGTAGCTTAACCCTAGAAAGCACCAACAAACTTTGAAATCAGTTGCCATAATACGGTGGTCATGTGTTCCAAAAAGTTGAGCAAGTAGTCATGGAACTGATTTAAGCAGTTCTAAAGAAATCTTGATGAATTAGAGATTTACGGCAGAAGAGGGAAACGAACACCAACAATTGTGTCAACATCGTTGATATGAGGGCGAGCACCTGTCCTCACTAGTGTATTGAAAATATCATTCCCCGGAACATTGGCATGTCTCGTACCCAGAGAAGCTCCAGGTTCTAATTCCTACATTCGCCAAACAATCTGGACGTCCTATAGATTCCACATAGACATTTGAATATTCCTTTTAAATATCCTCGAATATTCCTTTTAAATATCCTCTAATACTTCATCCAGTTTGTTACTCTTTTAATGGTGGAGATTTTATCTTGTAATATGCTGCATTAGTGGTGGTGCATCTTAAAATTCTCCAATTAACATGATATTCATTTTTTCACCAAATTCACAATCGTTACATTTTCTTGTATTAATAACTTTGTAATTGATATTTAATTTAACGGCCTTTACTTTCGACAACCATAAATAATTTAAATAATTTCAAACGCAAAATTTGCGTTAAATTTAGATCAAAGAAAAACGCCGGAAATAAAATACCAATTTTTATATCAAACAACATATTGACATTTATTAAGAAATCATTTAAATATTTCTTTAAATAAAACTTTAAATAAATATGTATATATGTATGTATTTAAAAAAAAAGAAATACAACAGTTAAACGTGAGAAAAAAACTGAAAAGTCGTTTGTTCAAAGACAATTTATAGACGTACGGTGTCTTGGAACATGAACATTATTTTTAAAATTTTATTATGTGGTCGGTTCGTTGATTTTCCAACCAATAATGGAAAAAATGAGGTGATTTCAGAAATTAATAAAACATTTATTTGAAACATAATGTTAAAATAATTAAAAATGTTAATTATGTCACATAAATCAAAGTTTGACAATAATAAACAGATGAAATGTTTGAAAAAAATAAATAAAATAAAAAATCTTTACTACTACCTACAACTAACCATCAAAAGAAATATACAAAAGAACATAAATTAAAAGAAACTCACAAACACACACACAGTAACATTTAAATCCAAAAACAAAATATGGTTAATCAACTTAAAATACATAAAATACTCATACATACTCCTCTACAACAACTAAATAAATAGACAAGTTTTGTAAAAATCATACCAAAAACAACAATACGTTGAAAACCTCAACCAAAAAAAAATCAGCATATTACCAAAATGGTTTTATTAAGTAACAGTAATGGTGAATAGATAAAAAAGAACTACAAAATACAAAATATTTTTATTGTTTTGTTTGTTTTGGATGTGATTAATGTCTGTATGGAATTGTATCTAAGATGTGCGCTGTGTAGAAACAGCCAGCCCACACTTAACAAATATTGACCAATCGTAAAACACTGTTTGCAATAACAAATAACTTAAATAAAGAAACAGACAGACAAAACGAAGCAAACTTATTGTTAATAAATATTTATGTACAGATAAAGTAGGGACAGACACACAGATGGTTGGACAGACATTATTTATGGCTTTATTTAAAAAAACGTTAAAAAAATCAGAACTGCAGACAAATATTTTTTGTTAAATAACATTATTTAACAAATTTTATCAGTTTTAAACTAAACAAGAGAAATGTGTCAACGTTTTTTTGTATAAAGGAAAGATAGATAGATAGATAGATAGATAGATAGATAGATAGATAGATAGATAGATAGATAGATAGATAAATAGGTAGATAGATAGATAGATAGATAGATAGATAGATAGATAGATAGATAGATAGATAGATAGATAGATAGATAGATAGATAGATAGATAGATAGATAGAGAGATAGAGAGATATATAGATAGATAGATATATAGATAGATAGATAGATAGATAGATAGATAGATAGATAGATAGATAGATAGATAGATAGACCAATAGACAGATAGATGGGTGTATATTCTGGCACCATAGACACCCTGCACACTCTATCTTAATTTCGCTTTTAGCTTTGTTTCTCTTTCTTGGCGCAAAGTTTTCAGTATTGGTCCTTGGACGAGAAGTTTTTTCGTCTTGGACCTATTCCCAGTGTTTAGATCTTTGCTAGATCTTGCAAAGACTATGTTCCTCATGCGTTGAAAGAGAAGCCGATATATTATTCGAAACATCGTAGGATTATTCTAATTTCATATTCTGCAGCATTTTCTTCAACCTTTTAAACTTTCTTAAATGTTTGCTTTGTTGGAATTATGTTGTTATTATTATTTCAGTGATCTGGGTTGACACCTCTTCCCACATTTAAAGACGTAGATTGAATGGAACTTCCTCCAAAATTATCCTTCTCTTTCTCCACTATATTGTTGCCAACAAGATGCTGTACATGTCAAAATACTCAACTCTGTAGTATTATCTTGCTAACGTTGCAGGATAACGACGACCTATCAGCACTTGGGTAATTTAACCCGTGGATCATCATTATTACATTATCTGTTTTTTATAGATTGTTTTTTGTTTTATTGGACACCCCCGTTGGAAGTTAAGGTCCGCGATGATGTAATTACCGTTAGTGGTTACATAAGGAGGAAAGCTTCAGTTATACCCTTCAAATGATGACTGATAATTTAACATAACTTAAATGAAATCACTGCTGAAGGTTATATACAATTCATTGCAAATTAATAAAAGTTATTTTACTCTCACATACCTACCTAACTAGCAATTGTACCAATAACACGATGATCTATCACTGTCTAAATTAAAAAAATAAAGAAACAATAACAACAATAACATAATTTCTGTATTATTTGTAAAACTGACATTCAGAGCGTATCGTGATTATTGAGACCATTTGTTTCAGTACAAAACGAAACGAAATGGTTTAAATGAAACAATTAAAAATACATTTGCCAGTTGCTAGTTAAATTTGTTATTGCTATTGGTGTAACTCTAACAAACGCCATAATCATATAATGTTATGTATAGTGTAATTGTTAACTATTTATCCATAGTGTTTTTCTTCCACCATTGTTATTTTGTTTGTATTTATTTTTTTCCAAAGATGAGTTGAAGCCAAATGAAGACCATACCACTAAATACAGATTTACAACTTAGAAAAAGAAGAAGAAGATAAAGTACTATTTTATTTATAAATTTATTTATTATTCTAGTCAAGCTGTTTATAGTAGAGTTATTTAAGCAACTTTGTTTTTTTTTTATTGTTTTATTATATATTTGTATTCTGATGTCTGTTAACTAACAATACATATTTACGTCCATCTATTTAGCTTGAGGTATGAATTCCAGTTGCGACCATAGCAAAATGTTGTGGTCGTCGTCAGACAGACAAAACAGACGGACATAACGACTTGTTTAGGCTGGAAATGGAAATTGTATTGAATGTTTTATAATTTGTTGAATTTTTATAAGTACGAGTTAAACAACATGTTTTACAAAATTTTTGTGACAAATAAATAAAACTATTGAATGTTAATGTTGTTGTAAAAATCATATTAATAAATATGTATAGATTAGTTGTGTTGTTGTTGCTGTTGCTCTTGTCATTTCTGACCGTTTAAATACTGTGGGAAAATATCAGTTTTTATGGCTTTTGAAAATTAAACACATGTATTTTTTTTTATTTTTTACTTGTTGTTTAAATATTTATAAATAAATTTTATGTGTCAGTTTACAAGAGCATTAAATTGATTTAAAGATGATTTTGCTTTAATTAAACAATTAATAAATTGAAAATTTATAAATATTAATTTTATTTAAAACTTTTTTCTTTCTATTTTTCTAGAGTAATCCTTATGGTTTAAAAGATTCTACTGGGGGTACTGATATGACGGCCTGGACTTCGGCTGGTTTACAACCCACTACTGGTTATTATTCATATGATCCTATGTCTGCCTATGGGTAAGTTTTGAGATGTTAATTTTATAAGTTTGTTAAAAGAAATTATTTAAAATTCGCGTCTATAAGTAGTATGAGCATCTATAAGTTATTAAATTTTTATTAATGATAATTTGTAGAGAGCTAGTATTTCAGTTTGCTGATCATGGTTTTAATTCCCAGCAGAGACATTAATAATCATACACATACTGTGAGGAAATAACCTTTAAAGGATATACAAATATGAACAATTATTCCCCGGGAGTTTGTTCCCTTTTTCCCTGGGAAAAAACTCCCAGTGCATCCTATACTATGCTACAAATCAAATATCATATAAATGGACACGACCCACTATTATTCCTCAATTATTCCTAATATATTTATGTATATACCTGTGAAAATCTACACATATATATAAAAAAGCGAAATATTTCACTTGTTTACAATGCCAGCGGAAATAATCACCTATAATTGCTTTTAAAAAAATAATTTTGTAATTTACAGTATAGCATGTTCTACGTACTCCCTAACCAATGTGATGGAAATTTTACCTCAACAAATATTGTGTGCGTGTCAAGTTTATAGAATTTGTTTCACAAGAACTGCAATAAATTCATATAAATGCACTTGACAAAAGTTATTTAAAACTACTACATAGTTTTATTAAGTAAAAGTTTATTGCAAAACTACATCACAATCACATCGAATAGCTGTAAGGGTTTTCAGGCTCACATAATTGCAATAATAATCGCCATATTTGTGGTATTTTCGAACAAACAACTCTATAAGGTAATTAAGAATTTAATAAATTCAATAATAGGTTTTTATTTTGGTATAAGGTGACACGCCCACTAAATCAATTCTGCCGATTTTGATATAAATTACATAAAATTAAAATCTTATTTCTCACACTTTTGGATTTAGTTTTATGCTAGGTATTAATTAAATAGTTATTTTAATAGAAGATGCCACGCCCACTATTCAGATTACGCCCATTTGTATTTATACTAAATAAAGTGAAATAAATTAGTTCATTTTTGTTTTAATGGTTTTATACTGACAATAAAAAGTTTATGAAAAATTTTAAACAGGGAGGTGTAACGCCCACTATATGACCCCGCCTATTTTAATTCCAACTATACATTATAGTGATAGATTAATAAATACAAAGTCTCTCATATTAATTATATATTCTGAGATGTTTTTTGTAAGAATATTAAAGATCGGTTGAAACCATGTTTAACGTTGTTGTCCGCCATATAGATGAATCCTTTGATAGTAAACTGTAAACACAGGCGGTATGCATTGACTTCGTAGGGCCCATTAATAACGTGCGGCATATTCTTATCAAATTCTTAGACCACTTTTATCGGTTGCTTCGTAACTCAAACAACTACATGTTAAGAAAACAATGGATAAATATGAGGAAAAGAGTATTTTGCGTTACGCCATAAGGTGGCATTTGCTAACCTTTACTCGGCGTAACCACGATTAATAGCCTCCAAAGGATACTAACAGAAAAGGGACATAGACCTATCCGCTATGCAGATGATGTCGTTATACTTCTAAGGGAAAAGTATTCAATTTAGTTGTATCGAAGTGCTGAAAGGCTATAATAAATAAGACCTTGAGCTGGGCTCAACCGAGAAGTCTCAATTGGCGAAGATGGAATTCTGTCTTTTTACACGATAGACAAACATTTCGAAATATATTGAATTTTCCAAGAAGATACCAGTGGCAGACAGAGTTAAGTACTTAGCTATAATCATCATTGGAAATTAAATTGCAGACACCTCATAGAGGATAGGAGTGAATAAGGATCATCAGTAGGAGAACTATAGGCATGAAATTACGACTTAGTCCTGTGTCATAGAAGGATTATTAAAGTGTAACTAGATCAATTCCTGGAAAATTTCTTTAAACAACAAGTGCTATATCAAACTACAAAAGAGAGTTCACTATACATTAGGGTTTATAACTTTTATACAATTTTTGAAAATTTAGCTTAAAAAAATGTATATTGAAAACGTTGAAACATATAACTGAACGGCTTATAATTTTGGGCGAAATGACAAAAATCCATTATAGGACATATCATGAGTGCATTTAGTTTTCATAAAAGTTTTCAATGCTGAATAGAATTGTGAACATTTAAGTAAAATTTTGAAAGAGACATTTTAAAGCGGTTTGTGTGAAATGAGGCATAAACATAATTATGAACTTAAAACTCCTATTCGGAGGGTTCAGTTGTGTGGAGGCTAGGTGAAACAATGGACCGATGTTAACCATTTTCAATAGACTTCCGGTCGCGATACGATAAAATATCTGCCAAATTTCATTGAATTATTTTCAAAATTGCTTCCTGTAGTTTGATTACAAGGTTTACAAGCTGTATTCGGGAGTTCAGTTGTATGGGAGCTAGGTGAAATAATGGGCCAATTTTAATCATAAATAATACGCTTTGTCCCTGGGACAATAGAAGATCATGTGCCAAATTCATTGATTTATCTTTAAAATTGCGACCTGTAGTTTGATAACAACCTTAACATGGACGGACAGACGGACATAGCTAAATCGACACAGAAAATGATCTTCTAGGTGGGTATAGGACCAATGTTATTGTGCGTTACAAACATAAGCACGAACCCAATAAAATACTCCCCTAAAGTGTGCGAAAGAAACCCATGGTATATTAAAACGGTGGGTAGAACTACAAGGATCCTAACGAGAACCTACTCAAAATGAGCAAGTTGGAGGTTAGTTTGATGGTAGATATTCTGAGTGGTGGCACAGGATTATGGGCACAGCTATACAAAAAATGTTTTATATGCTTTGAATTTCTGTGAATGCGTATTTCGACCATTGTTGAGATTTGTTAAAAGTAGTATCTTCAGCTTTTATCAAATACTATTGACATAGTTATGTACTTAGAGGAAGCAAAGTAAACGTATTCTCTGGACATGGAGATTGACTTAAGCTCGACTGTAATGAATTTTGTGGCGGTTACAATAACAGGGATGTCTGTGAATGTCTCTTTCTAAATGTCAAGAGGAAATATATTAAATATATCTAGCCTTGCTGAATTATTTGGGTTAAGGCGCTAAGATGTATTTAGATAACTTATTGCTATCGACTGAATTTGCAAAATATGTATGTATAAGTGTTCTCTTATAACATTTTAAATAAACCTTGCATATTCAAAGGAAATCAATCTCAACCCATTTCCCCAAATTATTTCATCAATGTGATTGTAACCATTAACTAATGTAGTTTTGTCTGGATATTGGTTTTGTCATGGCTATTGTTTAATTTAATTATTTATAATGTTAACAAAACTAATGCGTATCTTTAAAATGATTTTTCCAACCATCAATAACAACAGCTTAAAAACCGCGAACACTAATTCATGCTCTTAAATACAGGGAACAAAATCTATAAAAATAAATATTGAAAATAATTACAGGTTTTCAGTTAATTTGTGCAAAAAAAAAATCCATATATTTTGTTATTTTTGTTCATGAGTTTTGTTTAATTTAAAAAAAAAATTATATTTTCCAACAACTGCTATAAGCAAAACCTACTATTATTTTGCCCCTACTGTACTGACTATAATTGTTATTTTTGTATATTTTATTTTTATAATTTGTTAAAATTGTTGCTGTGTGTACTTTGGGATCTAGACGCCTTTGCTCTTGTTTTTGTGTTGTGAGTTGTGTGTGAACAAGTATTTGATTTGTTAACAAGATTACACAGTTTAAAAACTTTAGACTCGTACATTTTTTGTTAGTTTTTTTTTTATATAGAGATTTAATTTTTGTTTCAATATGGCAGTTTGTTTTGTTTTGTTTGGTTTTTATAATTTTTTACAATTGCCACCCACTTTAGCTTGTGTATGTGCAGTCAGTCTGTCGTTGTTTTGTTTATTACTGTTGTTGTTTTAGTCTGCTTCATAAGCAAATTATAGTGTTGATATAATAAAAACAACAATATGCATAGCTTAGATTCGTGCAACAGTAGCTTCACAACTGCCATAATGTAAAATAAAAGAAGAGAAGAACTGAGCTATTAACTCGTTCACTCACTCATTCGTTCGTTTGTTGGTTTATTCATTCATTCAATCACTCAACTGATTCGCATTCATTTCTTACAAATGTTTGTCACACATGCAATGTTGTTTTTTGTATGTTTTTCTTTTTCTCCTTTTTTGTAAAAACAAATGGAGGTGGTTTTTAAGTTTTAAACTTTTCCATTTTTTTTTTTACATTTTGCTTTAAATCACAATCTGCCTACCTTGTTTATAATAAACGGTTAAGGCTTAAGATGAAGACATAAACTTTTGTTGTTGCTTTTAAGTTGAACAAAAAGTTTATTTCTCTATAATTATTATTTGCATAGGTTTTCAAAATTATTTTAAATTGAATGTTAAGTATTTTAGTTTAAAGTTTTATTTTCATAAGAGTTGTCGACAAAAATTTTCAGTTGTTAATAAAAATTATAATTTGTATCAAAATGGGGAGGCGTATGAGTAATTAACTATTAGTAAAATATTAAATCAATTATACGTTTTGATTTCACTTCGTACATAATTTCAAAATTGAAATATGTTTACGATTTGAATATTTTTTCTGTCACGTATGCGGGAATTCGGCACAGGTTATTGACATTACGTTCAGGCTATGAAGATCGAACCAGATGACGTAGTTGCTTTACGTGAACAATTGTCGTGTTGGTCTTATTTCACGGTGGTAGTTTTCCAACCACTGAGTGGGATGACTTTTATGTGCCGGTCCATGTACAAGTATCATTTGCATAGCTTAGCCTTTGCCTAACTTCAGAGATGCAAAAACATCAATTCTGTTTACAATCACGAAATAAGCCGAAGACCTTGTTCTTAATCACAGAGAATCTTATATGAACACAGCAAACCCAGAACAAACAGGGCAAGGAAGGAAAATTAGAACCGAATTTTTCCTGAGTTATAGACATTACCGTGCATCATTTCTCTAACCAACATTTTCTTCCATACTCTGATGGGACCTCTTCAATAACCAAGACAAGACAAAGTCAGAACCTCTTCTCTGCAGGCTATTAGTTTTCGTTGTTCTCTGGTTGGATCCCTTCTCAAATTATTTCAAGGAAATGCTGAACATCAACTGTTTATAGTCCTGGTAGTTTAGAAGTATTAGTAGCACCTATTTTCCCTGGGAATTGCAATAATTCATTCCGATTACAAATAGTCATTACGGTAGTATGCTCCCGGGGGATTTGATCGAACAGTATAAAGCTTACAATATCTGGAAAACTTGTATCTTGAATATTCCAACAAACATGGTTAAATCGCAGACTAATACAGCCGACACAATTATCATTGAAACCGATCACTATCGATTAATATTCACAATATCCTATATAAATTCTAAATGAACGGATCGACAGAGTAGTGAGGCTTAATTCATCTTATTGTTGAAGATCATGGGCAATGATTCAATGATTTTAAGTTATCTGGCCGCTCTCCTGAACCAAACATATGAACATTGTATCTACATAATTAGCACTATGAGAACATGTTTCACACATGTGTTTGGAGCTATTTTGCACATGGATGCAACTAATTGAAATTGTTCTCTATACTGGTAATTAAAGCCTATTTAGCAATGTGCGGGCTGATTTACCGACCCTGACCCTTTCCCTCTTATTTCGAATAATATGCAAAGTGATTCATGGGTTCAACATGCTGTTGCTCGCCACTGCGAAGTAATATTGGAACTCTAATGATGTCAATGAGATATGTACTACCAAAAGCTACTAGCGCTCAATAATAATGCAATCTAAGAGTACTAACTCTCAGATGAAAGTCTCAGCTTCGAGTAAGTGAAGATTCATAACGACATCTCTATTAGTTCACGAGATACTGAATTATTAATAAGAAATAGATTTCTGCATTTTTAGTTGCTGTATACACAGGCGTATGATTATTGTCTGCTATATTTTAAATTAAATATTAAACATACGCTCCATTTAACACACGTATTAAATTCTTTTAAAGATTAATTTTAAAATTCTTAAATCATAAAATGCATCGTAATACAGTCTTTTTTTCAACACAGTACTAAAAAATAAAATTAAAATTCTTGCTACAATGTTTATTTCATAAAGATAAAGTCTAGCGAACAACACAACCATTTTAAAATGCATTTTTTATAAAGTATTAACAACAAAAAAACAAAACGAAAATTAAGCAGCTAGAGAAATATTATTAAAACCCAAAACGCATAATAACCAGCCAACACTGCTGGCCAACGTCCTTGCTTAAGTTGTAGTGATAACCCAACAACGTTAGCACTCCATAAGCCAGGAACAAATAGAAAAAATAAAAAAATGCTAAAACAACGAAAAAAAATAAAACAGCAACAGCAAATAACATCTTTTAACAAGAATGTTAAATTCTGTGCACATACTGCGGTCTTTCTAGCGACTATAAAAAAACTCATAAAAAAATCCAGCGATTAAATTAAAAAACCACAGAGAAAAACCAACAATAAAAAGAAACAACAAGAATTTTTGAAAAAAAACATTATTTAAACCAAAATGAGGTTCATTGAAAAACTAAAGCAGCAGCAAGATAAAAACTTGCTTCTGCTGCTGTTGGGATTTAAAGGATGCTGTTTAAACACTTGAATATTTTTGCTGTGATTTAATATGCAATTCGCAACTTTAAAATAAATCTTAAAAAAATATTTCTGTTTTCTCTTTTTCGTTGCAGTTATGGTGCCTCTTACGATTTGGCTGCTAGACGTAAAAATGCTACCCGAGAATCAACTGCCACCTTGAAAGCCTGGCTAAATGAACATAAAAAGAATCCCTACCCCACGAAGGGTGAAAAGATTATGCTGGCCATTATAACGAAAATGACTTTGACACAAGTGTCGACGTGGTTTGCCAATGCCAGAAGACGTTTGAAAAAGGAGAATAAAATGACGTGGGAGCCAAAGAATCGTACGGACGATGATGACGATGGTATGAATTCGGATGATGATAAAGATGACAAGGATATGGATGATGGCAAACCGTCACAGATGCATGGCGGAAATTCACAAATGGGCCAAATGAATTTGTCGGGCAGAAAAGGTCAGTTTAAGATTATTTAATGCTTAAGTAAAATTACTGAAATTAATTTTAAAATCTCTTCGTATTTTTATTCAATTTCTAAGCAGATCTAGACAAATCTGATGAAGATGATCATCTGAAAAATCCCAATCATCCGGGAGATCTTAGAATGAGTTTAAATTTTCCCGGTTCTGGTTATCATGGCTCTAGTCATCCGCATGGTTATCATCCCTATCATCACCAACATCCTGCTTATTATCAACATCAGCAATCGATGTTTTCCTCGGGTTATGCTCATGCAGCCGCTGAAAGTTTAGTGGGTAATAAACATGATAGCGAGTCAAAAAACCCCATGAGCCGGGACTGTGGCGTACCAATTCCAGCCAGCAAGCCGAAAATCTGGAGTTTAGCCGACACAGTCGCCAGCAAAACACCACCACCACACTCGGCAGCTTTCATGGCCCAACAACAGCAGCGGCAGCAACATCACCAGCATCCCATGCAGCAGCTGCAGCAAATGAGCAGTTTACTGCCCAACAGCAGCAGCAACAGCAACAACAACAGCAGCAACAACAATATGATGAGTGGAAATTACAACATAAATCCTTATACACGGGGGCCCTCTACAGCTTACGAGAATTTTCTAGGAGTTATGGCTACCAACAATATCACAGCCTACAACAGCAGCAGCAACAACAACAGCAACAATTCCCAAACCAGCAGTCACAACAATCATCAACACACCAGCAACAATTCTCAGCAGCTTACCCCCACCACTCCGCCTATTACAGCAGCAGCCTCCTTAACAACCACAGTCCCAAACTCTCATCTTACCCAGCAACAGCAGCAGCAACATCATCAACAGTCGCAGCAGCATCCACAATCCTCGAATCCTCTGCAACGGGGGATGGGGTTTCCCGAAGCCCAACCCGATACTCCACCCCAAACTCCACCGAATATGAAAGTGCCGAACGTACAATTGGCCACGAATCTACTACTTACCGCTACGCAAGCCCATATGACCGCTACCTGCCACAACATCAACAACTCCATCACCACCAGCAACAGCCACCACCACCACATCAATAGCCACAGCAATAATAATCCTTATAATTTGACTTATTCACGCTCCTATGATTACTCACCGAGAGATGAGAATTCTAGTGGTAGTAGTTGTAGTTCCGGTTCCTCCCATCAAGATCAAGATCAACCATATAAATCGATATTTAAAAGGTAAGTTGATAAGAATTAAACTTTCTGGTAGAAATTTTTAAAATTATAAAAGAATGGTAAAGAAGTTTTAATCTAAAATTTTAAGAATTAAGAAGAATATATTATTTTTAACAATTTCCCTTCTAACTGTTACCTTTTGCATATATAATATTTTCTTAATTGCGATTGTTAATTCAGACCAACTTCTGTTTATTTACTTACAGTCAACAATTGTCAGGAGCTGGATTTGTACCGCCAGTTTAAGAAATGAAATATTAATCGAAACCTTAGAATTCATATTTGGAGCAAAATGTTTTATAAAAGGTTAGTATCAAAATGATAAATCAACGTATAAATAAATTATGGTCGATCAATCCTAACCACATGATACTCTACACCAGAGTACCCTGCACCTTCGTGAGTAGAACTTGTCTATAGGTTTTGAACCTACAAATTATATAGTCTGGGTCTTTACCGATAGTTATTGTCTGCAAAAACAATTTTCTAAAGACCCTTGGATTTTCTAAAGCCCTAAGGGATTTAAATTTTCAATAATTCTAGAAGTCATAATTTCTAGAAGTTTTTCTTAAAATAAGAAATGTCGGTTCATATATAATATGCATTTTGTTCATATCTTCGTTATTTATGAACCGATTTTAAATTTCAAACTTCTCAAAAGCATATCTGACAGAAGATTTAGATCCTTAATCTGACAATGTTGTTATTCCGAATTTTATCGTGATGCTAATACAAGTCAATTATTATAATGTTAAAGTTAAATTGATTTTCTGATAAGGATCTTATATGGGTCAAGGGTCAAATGGATCGAATTTCATCAAACTGAAAGCAATTATTAGATGAAATTTGAACACGAATTATTTGTATAACCTGCACCTTTTGTGAGTATAACTTTTCTTTAATTATCCGGCTCTATAAAGTATATAAAGTCTGAATGTTCACGAAAAGTGCAGTCGATGTCTGTTCAAAGAAATTCTAAAGATTTCAAATAACTTTGGGATCCAAATTTTCAATTATATAATTACTCATACTTTCGAGAAGTTTCTTCTTTAATATCAGAAAAGTCGGTTTATATATAATATGATTTTTGTTATTTATAAACTGATTTTGCTGATTTTTAATTGAAAACTTCTCGAAAGCATGTCTGTCAGAATTGTTGATGATTTTGTTCTCGAAGTTATCTGGGGTCTTCAGAAAATTGCTTTCAACAAACATACGGACAGACAGACGGACATAACTTAATCGATTTTACTATCTTTAAAGACTTGGAACTTACAAACAGAATGACAAACATATGTATATAAAAGTGAAGTTTTAAATAAATATATAGATCAACAAATTCTGGCAGGATTTGGCTTCAGATCCATCAGATCGAGATACGTTGTTTTAATCAAATTTTTATACCCTACACCACTATAGTGGAAAGGGTATTATGCGTTTGTGCTGATGTTTGTAACACCCAAAAATATTGGCTCAGAATCACTTTCTGAGTCGATTTAGCTTAGTCCGTCTGTCTGTCTGTGTGTCCATGTAAACCTTGTGCGCATGCTGCATTTCGCAATTTTTAAGTTGAATTTGGCACATACTCTTTTCTTGGTTCAAGGACGAACGCTATTGAAAATGGTCCATTATTCAGTCCATTATTTCGCCTAGCCCCATACAACCGTACCCCTCGCATCGGGCCTTTAGGCTCATAATTACGTTAAATTATGAGCCTAAAGGCTCAAAATTATGCAACAAAATTCCTCAAAACTTAGTTTTATAGAACGATAAATGACACTAATAACTTTTATAGTGATCGGGCCTCATTTGACCCTAGCTCCCATACAAACTCCCCTTCAGAAAATGTCTTTAAGATCAAAATTCACTTACAATTTCTAATAAAACGATTAAAATCTACATAAATAACTTTGAGGTAGACATAAATTCCTCTACCAAAATTTATAAGGATAGGCCCATATTTACCCTTACTCCCCTGTGAGTCCTCTTGTAGAAAATCTCTTTTTCTGTCAATAATACGTAAAAATATTCCACAATATGGTTAAAGAACAAATTAAATGCTTTATTTTTTTTTAAATTATCCACTTTTTTTAACATACTTACTGGTGTAGGGTTTCATATAGTCGGCAATGTCCGACTATACATTCATAATTGTTTGACATGTTTAACACTTTATAACTGCATAAATACGAAGTATTTTATAAATTTTTGATGTCTTTGTGTTATGTAGAAATCGGAGATTCTAAACTTGAATTCAGTGCAACTCAATCCTTTAGAAAAGTTTACTTAAGTCACAGAGTTTTAATTTTTTTTTTTCAAATTTTGTTGGTCTTTGTTAGCTAAAGCCACCTTAAACTATAGATTCTAATTGAAATTCTTTTTTTCCTTTTCATTTCAGCAGTTTCCAAAAAAACACTATTTGATTTCAAAAACATATTTTCTAATAAATAGAAAATAAGTGGGTTAAGTGCAAATAAATATATGTATGTATACTTCTTATAGAAATACTTTATTTAAGCTCCTTTTAATCACTAGTTTAAGTTAAGTTAAAATAGTTGTTAAGTCTTAAATAAATGTTTCATCTTTAATCTCAGATTAAATAATAAAAGAGAAAACAAATTTTTAAGAAAAAAAATTAAAAAATCTTTAAAAGTTTAGGAAAACATTTTACACATACGAGTTTACAAACTTAATGCAAACATACAGGCACATTATTACACAAACACACACAGATGCATACATATAAACTTAATAACATATAAATACATACATACATATATATGTATGTAAGTTTGTTTACATGTATGTAAATTAGCATTAAGTAAATTTATTACTGTGATAAATTCCTAATTTGTTTTATTTTACATTATAATTTTTGCTATTGATTTGTGTGCGTGTGTGTATGTGTGTTTTTATATGTATTTGTATTAGTTTTGTAAACATTTTTTTCATTTTGTACAGTTTATGCAATAATTAAATTTAAACAATTATGTTAAATCACTTTAAATATACAATTAAAAAAAAAAAAAACAACACATGTGCAAAATAGTTATAAAATATAAAATAAATAATTACATACGGCAAATGATTATGTACATAAATATAATGAATCTATTTAGGTATAATTATGTTCGCAACATCATACCAATTAAACGTATTTAATTTGAAATTAATTAGATTTATAAAACGATAAAAAAAATGTGTGAAGCAGAAAAAAAACTAACTTAAATATCTTAATTATAACTTAATTTAATTAATAAATCAATAAAAAAACAAATCAATTGAAAATTATTTAAAAATTGAAGTTGTTACTTGTTTTATTTGTAAAGATCTCAAGAGTTGGGGTAAGTATTAGGTTTTAGTGTAGATGTCGGACATTTTGCAAAATGACCATAACATTTCAATAGGTTTCAGTTCATTCTTTTCCATAGGAAATGTTTATTTAATGGGGAGAGTATTATGTGTTTGTGCTCATGTTTGCAAATTAAAAAAGTGATCCTAAGCCCACATTAAGGTTTTCGAATCGGTTCAGAAAAGTTTTTTGTACATTATTTTAGAATTCTATAGTTTACTAGCGTAGGATAGAAGGGGGATCATTCGCCATAGGGGCACATCTGTCAATGCGAACAACCTAGAAACCGAGTGATCGATTTTATCATATCAAATTTTGTTTTCGTTTATCGATTATCTATCATCCTTAAAAGTTTGAAAAATTAACTTTACTTATGACGGAAGGCAGACGCGATTTATTATTTTTTAAAGGACTGTGAAAATATTTCGCTGTGTGTATTTTTTGTCCTAACTTTTTTAGTTTTTATGATAGAAAAAATATATTGGTTGGTGATATAATGTCAATAATTCTGAACCATAAGACATAATATATTTTTCGATAAAATAATTTGAAGCCCGAAAAAATTTTAACTAAACCCCAGAACTGCCCCTGGGGCACATTAGCCAAATACATATATTTGGCTAATGTGCCCCAGGGACATAAGGACAACAAAATTTGGTTAAAATAAAAAAAACGGTAATTATTTCTTTTAACTTTTTGGGTAAGTTATGTGAAATAAACAATAAATATCTTGTTTATTGTACTTTTGTGATAAATTAAAGTTGATGCGTTTTGAATTCTTATTGAGTTTAAAATAATTTTTTCATAAGACATTTCTAGTTTTCCTAAAATATTGGGAAAGGTTTCCTGATGAGATGGCTTAAGCTTAACCGGCGAAATGCGCATAGGAACTAGTTGAAAGCACGATAAGAAACTCTTTGACTTATTTGAAAAAATCACGAAATCAATTTTTAAAATAAAAATAACATTTTTTTATTTTTCTAATTTTTTATGTTATTTTACTAATGACAAATATACCTCATCACCTTGGAGTATTTACCCCATGGATGCGGCGGTATCGACGTTTTTGGTTAATGCGGAAAAGTTTAAAAAAAAATTAAGAATATTGTTGTCCCTCTTTTACCCTATATTTATAGAATTTTGCATCGAACATGTTATAGTTTGGGGACATTAGCTCCATAAGGTTCACAAATATAACAATTTATGCCTATAATTCATAAGGAAGGTGCCATGCCTCCTATTGCTAATTCGTCCATTATCCCACAAATTGTTCATTGAATTTGAATGTTGCCCGTGGAAAATTTTTACATTCTAGCTCTAATGGATTCTCAGATATACGCAGTTTTGTATTGAATTCATAAATGGGGTGCTACGACCTCTATTTGTTATCAATTCATTTTGTTTTATACATTTCCTCAAATTATTCACATGGACTCTAATGTTACCTGTTGAAAATCTGAGAATTCTAGCTTTAATGTTGTCCCAGAAATACTAACATTAGGATTTAATTCTTAAGTCCTCCTCTTAGTCCTAAAATTTTGTCTTGAACAATCATAATGGTACTAAAGTGATACACTGATTTAATGTTCACACGGATGTCAAAATTAGCCATATAAAATTTGTGAACTCTACACAAAGGGAAAAAAAGCATATACACTCCTGGTTCCAAATCGACACCAAATATTTTTAATAACATCCCTTGTTGTGTTTATACATTAAATTAAAAATTTTCCAGGAAATTTTTCATTTTTGCGACTTACCTATCATTTCTAGGAAGTTCATATGTTCTAGAAAGTGGTTTATTGAGATCTTAGGTACATTTTTGTAGTTAAATGTTTTCATAAATTTTAAATGGTTTGCTACTTATAGGCCTGAACAAGGAACAAATGTAAAAACAAAAAATTTGCGATTCTGATCATAAAGATATTTTTTTTACTTTTTTCAAAAATGACCCCGAGGCCCCAAAACTAAAAAAAAGTTTATGACTTTGGGCAAAACTGGAAGACACGGGCCTTCTTTTTTGTCTTTTATCATATAGTGGTGTCCGTATATAGTATGACTTAAAAATTACACACAGTGTAATATACGACGTTGTCAAATTGAAATGGAAACGCTAGATGTCAAACAGAATGTTGCGTTCTTTGCCTCTGTGCAGAAGGAGTTATAAGTAATAAATCCATTTTCAACAAAATTACTGATAGAAAACTTCTCCATCTGGAATATTTTGACAACTGATTTTAACATACATACTAGAATTGTCAATTATTCCTGTTTAAAATCTTTCGAATAAAAACTTACAATATTTTTTTCTTCGAGTAGTCGTTTAAATTTTAAAAATTACTCAATTACTCGAACGAATAACGGAAAAAGTTTTTATTCGAATAATTTAATAAAATATAAATAAAACTTGCCAAACACTTCCAAAATATCAAGATACGATAAAAAAGAGATTTGCGTACATTAATGCACATATACGTCAGTAACCTAGTTTAATCTCAACCTATTTTAAACATCTCCCTAGATTTCAAAGTGGAAGCTGAAATTTGTTTTATACTCACGAACGATCTAGCCGTCCGCATGGCTATAGAAAACAGAATAGTACAAGCTAGAGAGTGGAAATTTTGAACAAATATTTTTTTTCGATTTAACCTTACGCCCATATAAGGTTCCCTTTAAAAAATTACTATAACGCAGATAACTGCCTTATAAAAACGCAGATGGCAATTAAATTGAAATGTTTAAGGAACCAGAATGTTTTTGTAGAATATTTTGAGGATAGGCCAATAATTGATTCTACCTCCCATATAATGATCTCATCAGAAAATCACTTAAACTAAATTTTACATTGTTAGCATTAAAAAAAATTCATAGAATCACTTCTATATAGGAAGCATACTACTTTTAACGTTGCAAAATAAAGTTACATTAAGATTTTATTCGATTATTCGACAAAAATTATTCGAATTACAAAAAATTATTCGAATTAAAATAATAAATAAAGTTCCTCGATTAATCGAATAATTTTTATTCGAATGACAACCAAAGAAGCAGAATTTTCTCCATGGAAGTACTGAAAAAGACCTGAAGAATTGATGATTTTAACACATGCATGTCATTGAAAGGATGTTCTTTTTCAACTACACTGAAGTCATTCTCAAGAAGTAATTTTTATGTCCTTAAACAATATTAAGAAAATGGGTTCAATTAAAAAATAGTAAAAAATATAACTTCATTTTAAACAAAATTGAATACTTTTCGCTTCTTTGGAAGTCAATAAACTTGACTTTCACAGAAAGTAAAAAAATAACTAAAATTAAATAAATAAATTAAAAGTTTTTCTTTTAGAAGCACTTCATTTTATTTTTGCTGGGATGATTATAACATCTAATAGTTATACATTGGTGTTGAACTAGTTCTGTGGAGGGGTTTTGAAGTCGACATTCGTCGTATGGAACCAGTTCATTCATTTTGTAGTATTTTCACATATACATATATTCACATATGGGCAATTCTATGAAAAGATAAACCACGACTGACCGTAGTCACATATTTGACCCTAGTCGCCACTTAACTCCAGTTTTTATTTTTATCTATAGATTGCTTAAACTTGTATATAGGTAGGCAATGTCCCACTGCACTTTCCTACTTCTTTTGATTTCTTGAAGTGTGTGTATGCATATATTTCCAAAATATTTATTTTAAAACCTAAAATAAAAATCAGGAGAAAAATCTGTCACATACGATGTGTCACGTATGATATTTAAAAATGTTCGTTATAAAATTATATAATTAGTGTGTAAGAAATTAAAACAAAAAAGTATACGTACAGAATTCGCAGATTTTCGTAAATATTTTCATGTATTTTAAAAACACTTTCGTTTTTTGTAACATATGATATCGCCATATTTTGGAAAACAAGGTTCCGAATGGGATTATTCCTTATGCAAATATAGTATTCTTTAAATGGAACAGAATGATAAAATTGTTTTCTTAATACTCCTAATTTTAAAAAATCTAAACCACACTGAAGTCGTGGGAATGTCGGATACAATCGTATGGAATTGCCCATATATTGTAGTGTAAACATTATATAAAGGGGTATTAGGTACAGCTTGTAGCAGTAAGATATCTCAGTAGTTTCTTAAGTCATTAAGTACTTAAAGATATTTCTTTTAATAAATCAGAACAGAGTTGCTACTGTTTCAGTGTTGGAGATTTCTATAACAGTCTTTATGCAAAAGCACTAGGGTGATTTTAGATAAGTGACCCAGACAAGAAATATTGTTTTTATAATTTCTGACTAGACTATTCAAGATCCGGTTTGTTTCAAAAACCGCTATGTACGATTATCGTATAACAGTAGCGTGTATCCAATAAATATAATTAAATTTATAGATATTTATAAAATAAAGACAATAAAAATGTGTAATTGAAATTTGATTTATTTTTTTGATTAAATTTATTTACGATTTTTTTTTTTTTGGTACGCGTATTATATATAATTGTTATGGTTTTGTTTATATCATGTTTAAATATAATTATAATAAATATAATTATTAAAATAAATATATTTTATTTACTAGATATTTGTGACAAAAAAATGTTAGACGGACAGACACTCATACAAATATGTACGTATGGTTCTATATATTTAGTTCAAAACACTAATGCAACAAAACCACAATAATGGTTAATACCAGCAACTAAATACAACAATAGCTAACAACAACTAATACAAGTACAAAAGTAATAACAACAAAAAGGACGATCATTAAAATTAAATTACTTGACAAAAAAAGCAAAAACATGTTAAATATGTTAACACAGGTTGTTTTTTACTTTTTTTTAACATTTTAATATTAATATAATAATAATAATAAAAACGACAACAACAAGAACAAAAGAAATATAATATGTAAAATAATATTAATAAAAGTATATTTGTTTGTATGTGTGTGTGTATGTTTGTGTAAAGTCTAAAAGAAAAATTCATACAAATTAAATGACATTAATTAACATTATTATGGTTGTTGTACGTTGTATTTTTGTTGTTGTAATTGCTGTTGTTGTTGCTTTTAATAGTGATGTAAAATAATGATAAAAATAAAAGTGACCAAATGAACGATCAGGGCATAAAAATGAGAGTGAGCATAATGTTTTTGGTATAATACTATGGAAATTCATTTTTGGTTTTTTTTTTAGTTTATGTGGGTGAGTCGATTGATAATTCAAACTATAATTAAGTTAGATTGTTAGGAGAAATATTCCTGGGAATGTTGTGCTTTCCATATTTTGGAATATGTTTGATGGTAAAACGAAAAATGAAGAAAGCACCCAGGAAAACCACAAATTGAAAAGTAATGAGTTAAAATGCTAGTAAAACATCTTTTCACTACTTCTTCATTAGCATTTTAACACATTATTTTAACACGGTGATGTCATTGGAGGCACGATCGCTTACAAATGGTGAGTTAAAGATGTATATTTTGCTTACAAAGAAGTTGTTGAGTAAGTTGTTTTGTTTTTTGTAATAAAAAGGAGCCAGTGAGTATACGAACCAGGGACTTCGGTTTGTTAGTTAAATATTCTACTCACTGCACTGCTGCTTAGCTATTTTATTGTGCGACATATAATGGGTTTCTTTTTTACAAAACACAATTTTTAACACGCGATTAAATAAAATGTGCAAGCAAACTGACAAAGCCGAAAATAAAGTATTTCTATATCAGATTGAAAGAAACTCATTACTTAAGTACTTCAAAGTAAGTACTTGAGTAAGTAAGTAAGTACATAGTCATTGAAAAGTAAGTTGTTATGAATGTACAACCCGCCTTCTAAGAATGGTTTAGTCTATAGTTGCGAATGTCCTCAGTTATTTAGGATTTTGGCTGGGAAGTATCATTCAAATTCGTTACATTCTACAATTAGTCTTACATATATTTTGACATTTTATCGTTCGATATTTTGGACCTTATGAGTCGATGAAATAGTGTTCTTTCGATACTCTCTGAATCTTGTTTATAGGATCCTCTTTACGCCTTTCAAATACCTCTAGTCTGCCGGGACTATAAACTGGTGATGTCAAATTATTGACATGAGGTCTAAGAAGAGTACCATATAATCTGGCAATACAGGTGACCGGTTGCCCACAGGACCTAGTCCTGACCGGTCAATTGGTTGAGGTTCCTTTGGAATCCACGTAGTTGCTGAATACCCAAAATCGAGGGGAGAGAATGTTGGTTTAAAGACTGATATATTATACCTAATGGGTTGGATAATTCTCTCTTCGAACAGGTCTGTGTACAAAGCAGCATATGCTGGATTCCTAAACCCGATGTGTCGTGTAGTGGGACGCTGGTATATGCTGGGGAATTGTCTGGTTAGTATTCAATGGTTGCCTGTCATCCCGTAGAGCAATCTTTGTGATCGTGGAACTGATGCGAAAATTGGTGAAAGACCGCGAAAGTCTTCATATATTGCAGATTAGTACTGATTTAGTATGTCTTTTGTTACGCTTCGGGGAAGTTTTTCGGTGCTGTTTGCCATCTCAACAGTATATATTGATACATGCTACGCGACTATTTGTCGGGGCAATTATTAGAATCAATTGACTTTGGAAATTCCTATTTCCTTTGTTACATTGACCGGTTCATAAAATAGGGATCTTGATTTATTTTGTTGGCTATTTCGGACTACCAAATATATCTCTAGGTGCTGTTGCACGACAGAGCCATCTCAGTAGTGTGGTTGCGGGGGCTTAAATAGGTTAAGGAAGGCACTGGAATGGGTCATTAGACCAGTGATTGCTTTTTCCTTGCTTTGATCCCATGCTGCCCGTCAAAGTAGGTATTCACGTTAAACTCTCGACATTCACCATTCCGATCCTTTTGAGAGACTGGGCTTTATTAATAAATTGTAAGACCGAAGACTCTTTTTAGTCATCATCTTCTCTGGTTATCGAACTGTCTTTGCCTAAGAAACTGTTGAGAGTCTAATATATCCTAAGGAGTATTCTGAACTTAATCTGTTTTAAGCCTCTGCCAGTATGTCATATTAGTTTTTGCATGTTGTAGTCTTGACACATTCTCCGACAGCAAATCCATTTCTGTAGAAACCGTTTACTTACAATTACAAAATAACGACCACATATGACTCGTGAGTAGATTAACACTTATCGGCATTACTGGGCTATTGAGGTTCTGCACCGTAACTTTTTATCCACTGATTCGTCGTCTTATTGAAGCGTGGGGTATTTAAGATTCTTTAAGCTATTGGGGATTCAAACCACTCTTCACTTAATGAAAAACTAAAGTTGGAAGACGGACTCATTAGAAAATTGACAAACTACTCCGAAAATGGTTCATTTACAGTAAGTAGTATAAAAAATATTTGACCTTTCCTTGAATATTTAACAATTTTAATAAATAAAGTGAATTTTCAAGAAACCCTCGCATACTATGAGAAAATATGTTGTAACTTTGTTCAAATAAAAATAAAGGTTTATAATGCAAGTAGTTCATCATCGTCGTCATTATAGTTCACAAATTTAACAATTTATATAAAACCAAAAACAAAAAAACTGATGGACTGACTGACTAAAGTAGTGAGTGGCTGAACAATAGTTAAGTGTTTGTTTGTTTATTTGTTCGGTTGGTTGGTTGATTCGTCGTCGGTCAACGTATAACTTTTGGGTTTTTGGGTTGAAATTACAAACAAACACGCATTTGCCTCTGTCTATGGTAATGTTGCTGTTTTTGAACTTGTATATGTATGAGTAAAAATCTATGTGCAATGTCTGCACACACACACACAAACTTAAACAATTTACACGACAATTGAACACATTCAGACCAATTTTCAGAGGACAAACATGTCGGTAATTATATTTTGATGTTTACACGTTTTACCCATTTTCACAGTTGTTTTTTTTCCTATTTGATACATTTCGTCGTTTTTCGTTTTAATTCTCTGATGGATAATTAGCAAATGAACAGTTAGTTATATATACATACTTAAGCTACTAACTATAATGTATATATACACACATGTATAATAAGTAGCTTTGTATGTAAGGATATACAATAATAGGTAAATGTGTATTTGCATTTAAATATTCATTATATCAGTTTTACCTATACACATGTAAGTAAAATTAAATCAAAAATTGATTTTATTTAATTTTTTTATTGACAATAAATGGCAATTACAGACCGAAAAATATGTATATGTAATAAATTTATTTATCACACAATATAATGAGCATTCATTTATCTTTCATGCCAAAATATCATTTTCACTATTAATCATTAAATATGCAGTCAGACAAATTAAGAGTGGACAGGAAAGAATAATTAAAATCATGTTCAAGTTTTCATCAATTTAATAGAAAAAAAAAACATATTATGTGAATTTTACAAAACATGTAAATTAAATACTTTCAGAAATTAATTAAATCGACAAGTATAATGGGTTTTATTAAGAAATGTACATTGTGTGGTTTTACCATTTTTTTATTCTAGCTATTCTGCTTAGAGGTCTAAATCTAGCAAATTATATTTATGACGGAAACTGCATTACCTTCGCGATACAATCAAGAGTTACGTCTTTTCCTCAAATCTGATCTATGTTGTGCCACCTAGAAGTTTCGCAATTTTTTCACTGTTGTTCTAAAGACATGAGAGCACCTTATGGTATACCATTCTCTCCAGGAATGATTTTCGAAGTTGTTGTATACAAAGTATATTCACAGGGATCCTTTATATAAGTTCATATGATATCCTACTATACACGAATTTCTTTCATAACATACCTGGTGGGAGCATTCAACTTTTTGGTGTTAAAGCTGCGATGACACCCCAGGAGAAACTGGTTTGTCAGCAGGTACTTAGAGTTAATTTCATGTAAACCAATACAGTTCTTTGTGAAGGACAATAATAAGGACATTTTAATAAAGTAGCATAATTGACTACTAACCGGCCAATGGTTTTTAGGAAACCAACAAGTTTTTTCGTCCGTATTTCGTGTGTATTCTTCGGAATCAAAAAGAATGGAATATATGTGATCCTTACAAGGCCTCTGCAAGTTTAAATCGTATTAATATTGTGTTGGTGGTAAATTATGTAGTTTACTGAGTATAGTGTGGCGAGAGCTTTTGTATGTGGTAACATAAGCTACATCGGCCTGTAGGATTGCGTCTCAGTAGCGTTCTTAGTGCCGGGATGACTGTACTCAATTTCTAGATTTTGTGTATTATTAGTCTACTCATTTATAGGTTGAATTCGATTGTCTAGTATTCGACTCCCCCCGTCACTAAACAGTTATAGAATTAAACGTCAGGGCCAATAACATTGGATAGTTTGGCTACGTTGATGACCTTAAAAACTTCGAAAAGTAATGTCCGAGATTGGAAGGTTATGAAGATTTCGAACAACTCTTCGTTTCACCTTATTTTACTTTGGGTGCTCAATACAAATTTGAGGGAATGCACATGCGCAACATTAATGTTTGAAAACATAATTTTAACATTATCTTCGTCGGATTGGAGATAGATCGAACTTTCCTGGGGCATGTTTCCATGATGAAGTGTCACATCATGGCATATTGCAATCCCGGGGTAAGGAGATGCCTCTACTATGGCTAGGACTATAAACTGGTATTTATAATTTAATATTTGGCTTGACATGATCTTGTACTACGGGTTGCCCAGAGTGCTTTGTCTTGGCTGGTCAGTTGAGGTTCCTTCGGGAACCACGTTCTGTATACAAGGTGGAGTTTTCTTGTGTTTTCTGATGTCTATCATGATTCTATAGAGAATGGAATAATTGATGGATTTGAAGTATGGAGTGATGGTGTAACAATAAGTAAGACTATGGCCCAGCAAGAAGGTACATGGTTGAGTGCGTTGGACCGGCACATCCATGTGCAAAAATTGCCACCTGAGTTCTTCATTGAAGGATTCAAATGCGTTTGTAGACCATTGTCAAGTCCACCCAGAGCCATTTCAGTTGTGTGGTTGCGCAGACCTAAAGAGGTTTAGGAATGCGATATAATAGGTTATTAGGTGATGCATTTTAAATAATGCAATCTTCGGTATATGCGGAAGATTGATTTCACTTGATGTTGTACAAAAATTGCCACCTGAGTTCTTCATTGAATGATGCAGGGGGGATGGTAGACCATTGTTAAGTCCACCCAGTGGATAAGAAGTCCACCGTGAAATAAGTCCGTAAAGGCAGGTGTTCACGTTAAGCACTCGACATTGGTATAGACTACAATAAGTCCCCACACCATCCCAGGACATGTTACCTTGATGAAAGACTTGGTGTTACTTCAATACCGCGATAAAGAGGTGCTATCAGTATCCCTAGTTTGCCGGGATTGTAAAGTAGTGATGATCAAACATATTCTCAGCAGAACCATGTACATAAATTACAATTGACGCAGTCAAGACTGTTCTCGAAATACTTTTTACCTATCTATGTGCTGTTATTGAATCTAAAAATAGGTCATCCCGAAGTTTTTTTGTTTTTTTTGCATCACTGAATTTACGCAACAGCATAGCAATGCTCAGAGACTAAGTAGCTTGAGTACTTCAGCAAATAGCTTGTGCATGGATCGGCAGAACCACATACAAAAATTGCAAATGGCATGTAAGAAGTAGAAAGGGCGATGGTGAGTCAACTAATAAGCTTACCAAGTTTTTTTAAAAGTACCACCGTGAAATAAGGATTCGTACTTGCAACTTATAGACTAGATAGACTAATATACTAACAATTGCTTTCCCGTGTCATTCGAATGTAAATGTATTTTCTTATAACAAATATAAATCTAGTTTCAACTACATAAGTATGCGCAACAAAATCAATGTAATATTGTCTATGAATTTAAAATAATTTATAAGGACTAACTGTTTTACTGTTCTGTGTAAATCTATCTAATATAAACTTTGCCAAGATGGCAACCGTTAATAAATTTAAATCAGATTCTTTTGGTACGAGTACAAATGTCATGTCCTCTGCCGCATCTTTTCTATTTCGAAAATAAGAAGATTTACATTTTATTTATTAACATTTTGTGTGTTTTTCTTTTAAGTAGAAGAAAAACTTCCAAATACTTACTTGTACTTCTTGTCTTGTCGTTTTTAATACCGACAAGCAATAAATAAATTACTAAAGCAAAACAAAACAAAAGGAAAAGCTACAGAAAAACAAAAACTTAAAATAGTCAAAGTAAGATTTCACCAAATAACATCTTTCGGTGTCAAATAAGAAAAAGCTTCTTATTTTGTTGGTAATTAGCAAAACTTAAGCAAACGACAACATGATGGTTGTTGTAGTAGATGTTGCTGGTTGGCTGTTTGGTTTGTTGTATGCAACAAACTACAAATAAATAGAAAAAATTTTGTTTGTTTGAAAATTGTAAAACATGAAAGAAGAGACAGCCTACAGCAAATTAAAACAAATACAATGCAAAATTGTAAAAAAATCTAATAAATAAACATTTATATCAAAACCAAACTTAATTAATTAATGTTAAAGAAAAACAAATGTATTCTTTCAAAAAAATATATGTAGATAAAACAAATTGGAAAATTTAATTAAATAAAGGAAAAAGATCATAGAAATAATATTAAAAATTACCGCAAAAATAAATTAATACTATATTTTAAAAACTCTGTGAATCCAACCAAAAGATTGTATAAGTATTGTTTGGAGGCAACAGCACCTAGAGACATAATCGATGTACGAATCTATCAAATAAGACGAGACGTTGTTCTTACTCACAAAGAACACACTGTGTTAAATATGGTATGAACAGAGTTTTCTCTGAAAATTCAATTATATTACTTGTATAGATACCTTTTATCCTTCATCATTCAACCATGAACTCTTCTCATTCATCCGACATACTCATGAGAGAGAAACATACGACAGACTCACTCTAGGTATAGGGACTAATGAGATGCGTATATCGCTATCAACCTATATCATCATATATATACATTTAACATCAACTTATTCCCAATACCAACTAAGTTCCAAAGTCACTCCTCTGTGGGGTGTCTGTTGTCGTTCGGAAACATAACCCAACTAATCCCGAAATATAGATTTCACCATGTATAAGTTTTTAAACCGCCAGTTTCTCTTCTCGTGAATTTGGGATTAAAACACAGCCAATACGTTGAACCCCAAGCAACCTCAATGTTTATAGTCCCCGCTGACTAGAGGTCCTGGTATCACACCTTTACCATTGGATTGTATTACACCAACACGTCTCCTCAAGGAAAAATACCCCAGGGGTTGTCCGTTTTCCCTCTGATGAAAAAGAAGTCCTCAGCTTATTTGAAGAATTCAAGTTTCGGTCTGCCGTTTCTTAGCTCCGTGGTTGTAAACGGATGTGAAAACATCAGATCGAATTTCGAAAGTTAAGCAACGGGGGCAGCAATGGTCAGAGATTAGATAGACCAAGTACTTAAGCAAAGTGCTTGTACAAAATCATGTGGTGCTGGGTCGTCTAACAAGTTTACCCGGTGGATGGATATAAGGCCACCAAGAAGGGTTTTAAAGTAAAACACTTATGCCAATTATTACAACTTGGCAATAACTAAAGGTAGGAAATATCCTTTACCTAGAATACTGTAATATTGAAGGATAACGTAAGTACGAAGACAAATACCATACTGTCATTAAAACTACATTGATAACTAGAAAACTGAATATGTCAATGCCATCTGCAATATAAAATATTAAGCTTTTTAAACACTTGGGAAAGTAAAAGTTATTCTTATATATCTGCGGAATGAAAGAAATGTAACAGTGCCTCGCGCTAGCAGACTTTAGATTCGAATTTCTAGGAGAGCGACTATTTGACGATTTGTCAGAACTATCTAGGTTAAGACCGAGGAATCAGAAAATGATTTTAATATATTAAGCCAAATTGTATTATGGCACTTACTAGTCCACTAGGACTTTCCATTTTTATTATCTTCATAGGTATCACAAAAGAACAAGACCTAAGTGTGCGTCTTTTGAAGCCTCTTAATAGGGCCATTAAATGAGAAGATGCAATAAAACGAAGAAAAAGGTAAAAATCAATGGATTAGCATCCCTTCAAATCAAGCATCCTACTTCTAAGGCTAATATAGAACTTGGTTTTGTAGCTTTTCATAGAGATACGAGTATTTTAAACATAATTATGAACTTAAAAGCCCTATTCGGCGGGTTCAGTCGTATGAACCCGTAAAATAATGGACGGATATTAACCATTTTCAATACGCTTCGTCTACAATACCATAGGAGAGCATGTGCCAAATTTTATTGAATTATATTCAATAAAATTTGATTACAAGGTTTACAAGCCCTATTCGGGGGTTCAGTTGTATTGGGTTAGTTGAAATAATTGACCGATCTTTATCATTTTCAATAGGGTTCGTCCCTTGGACAATTTTGTTGATTTTGTTGAGACCTGTAGTTTGATTACAAGGTTTACATGGAAGGACGGACAGACGGATGACTCAGAAAATGATTCTGAGCCGATTAGGACCAAACATCAGCACAAACCCAATATAACCTCCCCACTAAAGTGATGAGGAGTAGTACTTAAGGCCAATACACTGTGAAACGCTAATAATTTTGCCGAATGCAAAATCATAATAAATTTATTAATGAAAGCTCAAAAGGTAATACGGCAGCAATGTTTATATACAAGCTATATGAAATAAAAGTCGGCACAAGATATACAATTTTTAATCTCTAAAATAATAATTTTTTTTAATCAGTAAGCCATTTGTACTTATTTGTTATTATAATTATAAAACTGAAAAAAATGAAACTCAATTTGTCAAATAAATTCTCATGCACTTCGCAAGTTCCACGTTAATAAAATGTCTTAATTTACCGCGCTTGCACTTTGCACCACAGTCTAAAATTTGCAATAAATTTAACAGTTAATTAAATTGTTTGCTTACTGTCTTCCTATTAACGGAACATTTGACATGAGTCGTTAGTATATATAACGTCAAAACTTACGAATACTATGCCGAATGCATTGCTATGACTTTCTTATAATTGGTTTATCTTGTTAATTTCGTTTCAAAACTTTAGCTTTAACTATTTTGCACATTTTATTGTTTAGCATAAATATTTGATAGCGGACGAACGACGACGCACTATTTGCTACTTATCTACCTATTTGGCACCTTAGCCAATTTATTGCATTGCGTGGGTACTTTACGAGTTGCAGAAGTATTAGTGGTACATAGTAGTAGTGTAGTTAGGTAAATCCCCAGAGAACGAAATCATCAACAGGGGAATAAAGGAATGGATGAAGGAATTGTCGGTTGGTTGGATGAATGAACGAACATTTTAGACATTTTATCGCTACCATTTGTTTTGTTTCGTGTTTTGTTTGTGGCATATCTATACGAGTGCAATTAGTTTATTTCTTATTCCGCTTAAGAAAGTGATGCCAGATGAACTTTTACTTTTAAAAGTGTGCTTCTTGGTTGATTCAATTTAATATTTTAGCAGAAACCTTTAACATATTTAAATTTGAGATAATGTTCTATTTCCTAAAATATTAAAAAAAAATTAAATCTGGCAACACTTAACTCAGAATTCTATATGAGCCACAAGCTTCTCGTGTTTCAGTTATTTTGTTATTCCTTTTTTATGCTTTAATTTTTATCCAATACCATTCTATCCGCAAAATGGCAAAAGTGTTAGAAAGAACAAATCGTTGTCATGTCCAAATGTTCAATTTTAACAAATTGTTCAATACACACAACACAATTCAATTCAATTCAATTGTAACTAAAACTTTGATAAATTAGAATTATGCAGACAATTGTCGATAACAACGTTCTTTAGCCAGGTTCAGTTGGCTGTTAAACTTAATATTACCTTTCTTCAGCCAACTAGTATATCATGCAATTTCAGTTGTATTGGTTGGCGTATTTGAAATTGGTAGGGGACGTCAACCAGTTGTCGATGTATTGGCAAATTGAACATATTAGCAAATAAATTGTTGAGCAATTATTATTTGACATAATGTTGATTTTGGAGGTTAAATTATTATTAGTGATTAATAGTTAAATGACAATTTGCGACGACGTCGATAGTGATGATTATGACACAATGCAGATTTTAATTGCATGTGGGATATTAATGATAGTGTAAGTGTATAAATATCTAGCGGTTGGACAAATGCCAATGCATTTCAAAAGGATACCCAGTAGTTAAAGTGTCAGTGATTCTAAAGTGATTTCCGTTTGTGTCTAACCACCTGGTTGGCTCTATTTCGTCTTTTGTCACGGATGTAAATTTTTTAAACGAGTGTAAAGACAATCGTCATTTAAGTGTTCCCTTTCTAAGCAGAATTAATCAAATAATTAATTTGATTATTTTCAAGGATTAATTTTGTACACCATATATTCAGTTATAGTAACCGAATTTTTCAATAATTACAATCGAATTTTGGTATAGTTGTGAGAACCGACTGAATTCGATTAGAAACAAATTCGGTTATCACAACGAATCTGTTTTCTCTGTGTACGTGTAATGAAAAACAGTTTTTCAAGTTACTCAGTATTCGATTATATGACTGTTTTATTGAAAATAATATATTTACCATGTTTATTTGGATTCAAAATTTTGATCTCAGTAAAAGATATTAGAAAAAAATTACTGCAATCTTTTCGAAATGGGTCTCAAAAATACGTAATTTTTAGCGGATTGCCGGAAAATTAATTAAATTTTTCTTCCATAAATATATGGAAAATAATCAAAATTAATCCTTAAAAATAATCATCTAATTTTTTGATTAATTTTGATTTTGATTATTTTCATTAATTCCAATTAATCCCTGATTATTTTTAGATTATTTTTAATCGTAATCAATAATTAATTAAAAAATTTAAAATAATCGTTAATTAATCATTAATTTTACCTATTTAATAAAAACAAGTTAGAGTGCTATATTCGGCTGTGCCGAATCTTAGATACCCTCCACCAGCTACTTTTATATTATTACTTTTCTAATTGATCAAATATTTGTAGAAATAA
>NC_060953.1:36101957-36246058 GCF_022045245.1 Lucilia cuprina | reverse complement strand
ATATATACTTTGTTGGGTCTTAGATGAATATTTCTTGGTGTTACACACGGAATGACAAAGTTATATATACCCTCTATCACCACTTATGGTGGTGGAGGGTATAATAATCTAATTAATAATGATTACGATTATTAATCATTATTTTACAGCTATGCCTTAGACGCTATAGGGGATCTTAATTACTCTGGAATTTGGCAAAAACACTTGAGCCATAGATTAATTTTACTGAAACTTGGGAAATTGGGTTTATTTAAGCTACATCCTTTTGCAGATTCGAAGACTTTATTGCTAAAGATGTTTAACATTTCATCGAATTGAAACGACTAGTCTAAAGTAGGACTTCTGCGATATTGGATTTAAATATTGTGTTTATTGCATTTAATGGACATCATCGGACAGCATTACTTATCGACTTACATAGAAGAATATATAAAAATTATGACTGCTTTAGCTTCTCCTCCTTTAATCCCACAAAGTACTCATTACTCCTGTGTGGGTCTTATCCAAAGAATATTTCCATATTCATAAGTTGTATAATGACTTCTTTCCGTCATTTTAAAGGTTGACTTTTTGTCAATAACAAAGATAATTTTAATATTTTATTTTCGACTTATTACCCTTCAATATTTCGTCTACATATCTGCACTCTCGAAAAACATCGAACATACAGCTGGAACCTTATCTTTGCATACAACTTTCAGTTGAGCATCAGTTCTTGGCTCTTTATGAAATCGTTTTTAGACAATCAGTTGCTGACCGTAGGCTAAAAACGAAACTGAGCTTGGTCCGAAGAACGTCGTTATAAGACACAGTTATAAATTCAGAGATAACTCTGCGGTATGTCGTTCTTAACCGCCGATGTTCGGTCATTTAAAATTGTAGATTCATTGGAAGTGTTTATAGTGCTCATGTGCTCATTTCCCGTGTTTACTTTACAAGTGGTGAAAGAATGAAATCAAAGATTTGCACTGATGTCATACTTTTAGTATTAACATAATAACTTCGTGATATCGTCTCAAAGGTATGCTTTCAACGTTCTTACTTAGACAATATTGAGTTAATATGTTTTCCAAAAATATAAGGATCTCTTAAAAGATGACGAATTGCCAATAATTGCGGCCCGGTATCTTCATATAGCCTGGTTGTGACATTGAATATGATTAATTAATTGGTTACAATGATGAAATGCTAAAATAGTCCTGAATTAGCGATATATCGTTAATGATGTCAGACTTCCAACTTCAATAATATGACGAAACTCTTCCTGACAAGTAAGTAAGCTACACGTCTAGTGTTTTCATTTTGTTTTTTTCTATAAAAAACAGGATCTTTTTTGTCCTTAATAGATATTCGTTAAAAGAGCGGTATAAGCTCACTAACAAATGAGATCGTTTAACAAACACTGATCTTAGATAACATCGCTATTTATTTACATAACGAAATCTTCTCTCGCAAAATATTTTCATAACATTCATTCCTTCAAACCACAGTGCAGAACCATTTGATAATCATACAAATTAATCCAACAACATATGTACATGATGGAGTAAAATTAACGGGTTCTTATATTGTGTGCTTCTCAATTTGATTATATGGATCCATAAAACCATTGACTACGCAAGAATACTTTACTGACTTCGCATGAACAACACAAAAATTTGAATACCTACACCAAGATGCGGTATGTAACATTAAATCTCAGTTTTTCTCGCGACTTGTGAGTCAAAAAGTTATAAACTTTTCAAAAAATGTTAAATTGCAGATCACACAGACCACCTTTTGTATGATCATAAACAACAACATTAATATGCCTTCTTAATATAATAAAAAGCAAACCAAACAAATAAATGATATTTTTCCTGTACACTTGGCCATATTGTCTGTATATGTGTGTGTGCGTCTTTTAAAGGAGTCTGACTGTTTATGGATTTGGTGTATAGTTGTAATATGTAGTGTTGAGTGCATTTGTGGTCGATTCGGTCACAATATCCTCTTAAACATTAACTACATAATCTTATGTCTACTTAGCGTCTCGTTGCCATAAATCAATTCAATTGTTTAATTCTTTTTTCATTTTTTTTATTATATCTTTTATATTTGGGAAACAAAATGTACAACCATAAAAAGACACAATAACAAATTAATCATTTTGATGATTTTCAATTCAATGCACAGAACAAATACAAAAACAAACAATAAGCAGCCAACTAAAGACGTCTGGCTCTAAACACTTGTCACATTTTTAAAATACCAGTTGGGAAATCGTATTATAATTTTCTCATAGTTTTTGTATTTTTATGATTTAAAAATCAAAATAATCAATTAGGAAAACGTTAGTTTTGGTTTATATTGGTTTATTTATGTTTAATAAAACATGAAAACTCAGCATGTAAATTAATTTAAATAAAATTTTAAAACATTTCTTTTATTATCTAGTTTAAGTCATTAATTAATTATTATGATTTGATTTTTTGAAATATTTATAGCAGGTGTTTGAGATAAAATTCTAATTATGTTTATAAATTTAATTATTTTATGTGTTTAAAATAAATGACTACCGTTATTGTTTGGAATTTGTTATTATTAATTTTAGTAGAATTTCTGCATTATTCTCTCATAAGAACATTGTAGATCGAGCCGATCGTTAGTTCAATTGTTGTTATTATTTCTAATAAAATCTTTAGAATCAAATTTGTATTTTTTCCTTAGTTTAAGTAGAAACAATCAAACGCCTGCTGTTTCATATAACAGACCACAAAAAAAATCAAAATTTATTCTCGAACGGACTGGTATGAGTTTAAACAGGTACACCATTCTGATCTAAGATGTACCAATACCACTCTAGTACGACGTGGTAGGTTTCGTTTCTCGTTTGCAACGGGTGGGGTGCGACCTCCCAGTATTATACTATCGCGGTGGGAATTGATGGAGCTTTCCACCGCTGTCCTGTATGAGCTTTCGCTCTCTATATTATCAAGGCGTTCTTGGATGTCACTCTCATACATACGAAGATCTTTCTGACATACCTCGGAGATTGGTTCCAACTCCGTTAGATAGTGGTTCGGGTGGCCCCTTCGATGACATCCCAGTAGGAACTGCTTAGACAGCGTGATGTTATGTTCCTTGACTAAAAGCATATTCGTTTCGTCATGCAGATGTTCTTCGCATGTCATTTGAATGCAGCCTTTCACCGTGCGTAGGGCTGCATTTTGATAGCTTCTTCTACACTAACTCTAGGTGTCCTTACTGGCGCTGCGTTGTTTACCACTGTCCGGCCAATAGTTTGGTAGGTAGTCAACAAGCTTTCTTTATCCATTCTCCAAGTGCGGCCTAGAGACTTAAGTACCTTGTTTCTACTTCGCATTTTGTTGCAGGTTGGAGTGGCGTGCGCTGAGAATATAAAGAGACTATCGAATGTGACACCAAGTTTTTTTGGTGTTAGCTTGAGTAATACAAGAATCAATATTTTGGGAACACGTTCGAGACAACCACAGGTTGGTGTGAGATTTATATTAAGCAAATTATTTCACATTCCTTTTTTGATTAGCCTAAACCACATTTGCTAGCAGAACCATACATAGTGGGTCTTACAGGCGGTATAACTTCGGGCAAGTGTAAAATGGCTCAACGTTTTGCCAATATAGGAGGTTATGTCATGGATTGCGATAAAATTGTTCATGATATTAATAAACCGGGCGTATGGTGGAATACTTTGGTCATGACATTGTAGGCAATAGATCGTAGCTAACTGGGCCCATATCCAAGCCTTTGGGTTTGAAAAAAACTTAACAATATTTTGTCCCAAATATTGGCGGAAGTTAAAAGACGTTTAAAAGCATTAAGCGAAAAAGAGAATTCTCCACAAATGGTGATATTGAAAGCGGCTGTTTTGCTAGAAGCCGGTTGGGATCAAGATGTGCACGAAGATTGGCCCATGATTGTGCCGCCCGAAGAGTCAAACGTCACCGACAAACGTGTGATAGAACGTAATGGTTTAACGGATTAGAAGGCTAAATGTAAATCAGCATTCCTGTGTCAAAAAAACACGTTTGGTTCAAAATTCATCAAATTATCTTAAGAATTTCGACCTGTACCTTGCGCAGGTTTTCATAGATAGCCAGCCAGCCGGACATGTCATATAACTGTTTCAAAAGTGTTTCTGAACCGATCAGTATACTTCAGCCAATGCTTGTTTCCGGAGAATCAGTTGCACTCGGTACAAGTTGCCCGTGATGGCACGGAAATATTTCAACAGCTTGCAGGATACCATAGGATAACATAATGTTCAATGTCATAATGACCATCTGCGTTTCATTGCTTGTTCATGGACATTATGACAAAGACTTTGAGCATGGATTACAAATAGTCTATTGAGCGAAATCGGTATGCGAAATACCCCAGAGCTTATAATCCCTACGTTCGAAGTCCGGTGGCCCGGAAAGGATCCAAAATGCTAGGTACACAAAAATTTGAAACATTTCTATTCGGGATAAGAGTGCCTCTTTCTTAATTTCTAAACTAATATAGCAATATAATCCTGTTTTAAAAGTGTCACAATGCCTTTAGATATTGATACACTTTTGAAAGTTTTATAACGTCCAAGGATACCGTGACGACATGCCTTCAAATTATACTACCAGAAGTCTCTGCAATATCGGAATATGGAAATAGTTTTAGAATATATATGCCGCCAGATTATAATGTTAAATCTAAGATCTTATTGGGATATAAGAGATTGTATACCGAATGCTATTCCAGAGGTTAGCTTTCTAAAAATTGGGTACCAAGATATACAAGAAAAATCTACAACGAAAGAGTGAATGTACTAGTTTTGAAGGAGCTCTAGGAACCTTACGAATGCGAAAGAGACTACTTGGAATATTGAAATGGTGGCTGAAATTTTAAACACCACTAACGAGAGCCTTCCCAGAATGACAAATGCCTATGTTAGTATGATGGTATGTAATCTAATTAGACAAGCACGATTACGGACTCAACTGTACATAATTTGACTTAAGATTCAGACTAATATAGAGCATGTGTAAAGGTCAAGTGAACAAGTGAGGCGTTGGTCAAAATTAGATTCAAATATCTTGGGACCGGTATTATTTCGGATGAAACATCACGAACACTGGTAGTAACATTCTTAAAAATACGTTCGGGAAACCGAGTTTCTGTACATCGAACCTCATAGATCACGATATATCAGTTTTTTACAAACAAAAATTTGCCATGAAAAGCAGCGTACAACAGATCCGATGTTGACATTTCTACGGATTTGATGTATACTACATCAACCTAACCCAACCCTGTTTAACGTTAAAAAGGTTTGTATAACTTGAAATAAATATATTTTTCCTTGTTGCCACATAAAAAGACCTTAATATTTATTTTTATAAAATATTAAATAATTTAACTTAATAATTGTATATTTTTCAATTTAAAATTCCCAAAAATTGATCATAATAAGTTTTTATAACAATAATTGTTGCTAATAATTCGAAAGTAAATAATAAATTGCTTTATTGGTCATAATAATTTGGCACAATAAAACTACTACTGTATTAAGCGCGTACGTTTGCATAACTCATTCCTTTAGATAGAATTGAACATTTAGGTATTTTTATGTGCCACCTGTAGCAATTTGTGTATTTAACCCTGTTATTAATTTCAACAACACTGCACTAAAATCAACAAATTATGTACTTCATATGTTGTTGTTTGTTGCTGTTGCTGTTGCTGATGCAATTCCAAAGAAGGGCTAAGAAAAGCAAAAATGTTTATTTATTTTACCAAAGAGGATAAATACCAGAAATAACAAACATTTTATCAGCACAGTTTGAGACAAGTTATGAAACAACATTCAAGTAATTAATAAATTAAATAAGAAATAATAATAATAAGAGAAAAAAAGGGCCTAAAACTAACTCAATGGATGGTTATAGACTTGCTTGCCCCTGCTGCAGCACTAAACTGTCAGCAGCATAAATAATGAAGGCAACTATAGCACCAAAAAGAAAACAGAAACAACAACAATATAGATATTTATTTTATATAAGAAAAAGTTACTTGCAATTTGTTAATACCACTTTAAAAATTTAATTTTTGCTATAAAAATGTTAAAAGTTTTGGTCAGTTTTTAGTTTAAAGAAACTGATATACCAAAAAAAAAAACAGAAAAATGATCATTGTACCAATGTTACAGCACAGAGTGGAAATAAAAAGGAATTTGCAAAATATATGAAAAGAAAGAAAAAAAACTGCGGCAGTAACCCAAGTGTGGTTTCCACGAAAACCCATTTGGTTGCACTTTAGGGCAACATACTCTTATTAACAGCTACAAAACAGCAAAAAAAAAATATTAACGAAATAAACAACTGCAGGATTAAATGAAAATAAAACAACAACTGCAGCAGCAGCAAAAACAACAGAAACAAGACAAAACTCTGCCTGTAGTGCAAAAATGTTACCAGGCACCTACCTACCAACATGGTCTACATAGAGAAATGCACTTATTCTTGCAACTGGACGCATTTGGGTATGGTTGTGGTTGTTGTTTGGGAAAACAGAAAATAAGTAGTACCCAACGACCAACAGGACTATAAGCTAGCCCGCCATACCAAGTTATCCAGCCTGCCAAGTTATACACTTGAACACGCTGTTTAGCATGTTTTAATTATTATTTTTTTTAAGTTGTTCTTATTTATTTTTTGTAGCTGCTGTTGTTGGTTTTCATATGATCTCGGTATTATTGCTCCCTGAAGCTTTAAGTGAAGAAATTTTATTATAATTTAAATATTGTAGAAATTAAAATGCTTTAAATAAGTCTGAAAACATTGATGAGTTTAAAAAGAACAAATAAAATAAAAATTAGTTTAAATAAGGAAGTTACTGAATGTATGTAACTTGTTTGATTGATTAGTTGGTTAAGGTGGTAGTTTACTGCGCGCGAACAGTCAAGTAAAGTTTTGACAGGACCACTACACTTGTCAGATGAAGAAAATAAATCTAAGGATATAATTAAGCAATTTGTTTGTATTGGTGGCATTTCATAAAGTCCACGGACGTTATGACACAGTAAAAAGTGTCATAAAGTCTTTGGACATTACGACAATATCATAATGTCTTCGAGCAAAACATGAAACATAGATATGTGAAGGAGGTTGTCAGAAATTTGTGACCGTTTGTTTATATAGATTTGTGACAGATTTTTGTATGAGTAATGTGCTATTTTTGTCTAGATGTGCCTGTTTTGTGCTTCTTCTGATGACATATACCAATCTATAAGAAATAAGATACTTTGGTGTATTTTTATGACCTAGTTCAATGGGCACTTTTTCAATTTTTAAGATAATGGATTTAGAGAACAAATTAGACATATTTTTGTTCTTTGCAAAGCTAGTCTTGGACGACTAGTCGATACCTACCAAAAGTATATTCAGGGTCCTCTTTCCTCGAAAAGACCACATGCTTCCAAGAGAAAATTAGCATTGGATGTTTCGCAAATTTACTGCACCATATTTATACCCTACACCACTATAGTGGGGAGGGTATTATACGTTTGTGCTAATGTTTGTAACATACAAAAATATTGGTCCAATATCCACGTTAAAGTATACCGATCGATTCAGAATCATTAAGACATGTCCGTCCGTCGATTAAGACATGTCCGTCCGTCTGTCCGGCTGGCTGGCTGTCCATGTAAACCTTGTGCGCAAGGTACAGGCCGCAATTTTCAAGATAATTTGATGAAATTTGGACCAAGCATGTTTTTTGGCACAGGGACGAAGCCTATTGAGAATGGTTATCGGTCCATTATTTCACATAGCCCCCATACAACCGTACCTCCCGATTTGAACTTTTTATGCCATAATTACGTCAAATATTCTACTATCTCTCTAAAAATAAATTTTATATAAGTATAAATGACACTGCAGATTTTCGTAAGGATCGTCCCTTATTTGACCCTAGCCCCCATACAAACCCCCTTCAAAAAAATGTCTTAAACGTCTAAAATTGACTTGTAACCATTTGTATCGCAATGAAACTCAACGAAACTAATTGTTATTTAAAAATATATCCTTTTCCCAAATTTACCGACTACCGGCCTATATTTGACATATTTAGAAATTTTAGTTTTTTATCAATAAATTGCTTAAATATTTTGGAATTATGGTAATATTCAACATAAAAGTTTTTTTATAAAAAATAAAAATTTTAAGAATATACTCATGGTGTAGGGTATTATATGGTCGGCCATGCCCGACTATACTTTCCTACTTGTTTTAATTTATCGTCAGCTTAACTACCTCCCTTTAAAGCTAATAAATTGGAGCCTTCGTTGACGATTATTCCCGAGTAGGGTGTCATAATGACATTATGTCCATGGACGTAATGACACACTTAATTTAATCATAGCATCCATTGACGGAAATGTCATTGTCCCATCTTGGTGTATTGCAATCCGGGGGTAAAAAGGTGCTACCAATACCACAAGTCTGAAGGGACTATAAACTGGTGTTTACATTCCAATCATTGGCTTGAACTTAGATGTTTTGAAAAGCGGTCTAATAAGAGCACCACATAAGTTGGTACTACGGGTGGCTAGTCAGTTGGTTGAGGTTCCTTCAGGATCCACGTAGTAGCTGTGGTTTAAACCCAAACTCACGGGAAAAGGGTGCTTGGTTAAAAAACTGATACACGGTGAACTATAAATTTCTGTTATCGTTCCTAGCGGTACAAATTGCAGAGCATGACTGTGGATTAATAAAATGTTAGATTTGAGATAAGATTGGGTGTACGAGGTGAAGTTTTGGCGTTTTCTGGTGTTTCTGATGTCTACTCTGATTCTATACAGAGAGTGGAGTAATTGATGGATTTGAAGGATGGATTAAATTATGGTTTAGCAACAAGGAACTGATGTGATGCAAAGTCATCAATGCCCTTTCTTTAATTTATCAGAGATTATCCTACATTGCTGAGTGCGTTGAAGTTTACTTTAAAACATGCTCTAAAACAGTGCGTCTTTGTGACTACTGAAATAAGATCTTGTCAATTAAAATGATCCGAGTTTCAAATTATAAATAACGTCCCTCTAGGTGTTGTTGTCGAATCAACAGAGCCATCTCAGTAGTGTGGTTTGGCGACATTATTGTCGTAATTCGTAAAACATTAAGGCTACAGAAAAGTGTTACAAAAAATCTTATGAAAATGTAAAGTTTTAGTTTACAATTAATAAACAACAATATCCAGACAGACAGAAAGACATACTGAGTACTTTAATGGTTGGAAGGTTGTAGGGCGTAAAAGAGGTAGGGATCGAAAAAGCCAAAAAAAATAAACATTGTGAATGCTACCCTTATATTATAATGTACATGTTTTTCCATTTGTTGTTGGAGTTTTTAATGTTGTTGCAATGTTGTCTGCAGTATTTTTTTTCTTTAAAATTTTTGTTAAAATTGTTGCTGTTGTTGTATGCTCTTAATATATTTTCTGCGGGTTAAATGTTGTCCTAGTTTGCGTGTTATTATTAAATGACCATGGTTGTTGAACACATGTACATACACATGTATTTATGTTATATATATATAATATATATATATATATATATATATATATATATATATATATATATATATATATATATATATATATATATATATATATATATATATAATTATAATATATATATATATATATATATATATATATATATATATATATATATATATATATATATGTGTGTGTATGTGCGTGTATTTGAACGTGTAAAACATGCATTTCCACTTGGTTGCAATTGTCACAATTGCATTTCTTCCCCATTAAAATATTAAAAATTATAAAAACAACAACAGTGAATTTAAAGCAGGAATAATACAAATATAAAACTTGAAGTAGTCGTTCTTTTATATTATCATAATAAACACAGACCTCATTAGGTTTAAATGAAATATGAGTTGAAACTTTTTTTTTAAATTTTAAGACTATAAAATGCACGCGTTTTTCTTAAAACGAGTTAAATATTTGAATATTTTTTCTATACAAATGCAAATAAAATGCAAGTGTTGCTTAACAAATTGTTGAAATTTAAAACATACGATTTGACCACAGATACAAATGTTTCAGACATAAATTTTAGCAATTGATAAGGAATATGGAATAGGAATTTAAAATAATATACATTTATACATACATTCTCACATATTTTTGCACGCATTTTTTGTATAAAAGAGTGTAAAAATTCTGAAGTATAATGTTCACGAATTAAGAGAAACAGACAATGCACATATGAGGAAATGTTCATGACATATTGCTTTCGTCATTTCATTAACTACAAGCCAAGGAATAAAAGATATAAATGATGCCCGAAACAAGTCCATTGTAATATATTATTGTTTCATGATCTGTCACAGATTGTCTATATATGTTAACTACTTGACTTATTTTTCCGCTACACCAAAGAAGCGACTTGTTGCAATCCATTTATATACCCTTTAAGCAATTTAGTCTAACAATGCTTTGTTATACAAGTGACTAGTTCTAATCCTTTTTTATATTTTTTGGATCTTAGCATTTAGTATAACAATGTCTGTTATAATAGCATAACAAATAACAAAAGTCCTTTGTCTATATTACCTTGCTATTTGTAATCAAGTTTATTTTATTTCATCTTAACATTTATTTGTATTTAAATGAAGTTCTAATTTGTCAAAAAGAAAACTTTAACAATATAATCTTAATTTTTTTTCATAAAAGAAATAAAACTTGTAAATAAGACATTGCAAATCACCGGAAATTGAAAAGAAAATTTCATTAAAAGTTTTCTCGCAAAAAAACAATAAGAAAAGAAAATTTAGACAAAATAATCTTAGTAGAAAATCCTACCCTTAAAATATTAAAACCATGATATAATTTGATGTATTTAATGAATTAAATATCCTAAAAAAGATATACATATACAAATACACACTCAAATTTTAAATACACACACAAATATATGTACATGTGGGAGTTTTTGTTGGAGTCTTACATATTGATGTTAAAATATATATAAAAGAGTTGCGTTACTGAGTAAATGAACAATAAAATGTTAATTGCAGGTTTGTTGGCCTCTCAAATTTATGCAAAAATACGAATTCACCAACAACTACTTAGAAATTATTGTACTAAAACTGACTATAGTTATGGGCCTATCACAGAATTCCATTCCGTGTAATTATATATTGTTAAGAAACGCTGCAGAAAAATCAATAACTTTAAACAAATTTGAATCAAATATTGAAAACGTTATATCAACTTTATATTTTTGATCGGAACAGTACTATATGATAGAACCCCACAATATTACAAAGCTTAAATCTGGCCAGTTAGAAACAGTTTTGTTTCCCATTATGAAGACAACCGAGAAGGAACTCTTATGAAGCGATTTTTCAATGTAGCGGCTAGGGATAGGATGGTACTTTCGCAAACAGAGTTCAAGCTTATTAGGCTTACCACTGACTCTTTGTCTGTAGGTCCATAAACGAGCACTATACTTAAGTTCTGAAGATGCAGTAGCCCCTATCGATACTTCCGAAATGCAATAACACAACTTACGTTTACAACCACGCAGATGGGTTCGGCAACAAAACAGAAAGACGTAATCCATTGCCGATACACGAATCTATCAAATAAGCCGAACATGACCGCTTAAAGAAGAAAAATGCAATGATATCACATGTATCCCATATAATATACATTTAACACCGGCACATTTCCAATGCTTAACCCTGCAGTAGGCAACACCACCGAACTTATACAGAATAGCAGACTTTACCCTCGAAGGTACCTCTGCGAAAACCGGGACAAGACAAAATCATAGGATTACATCACGGAGATATGCCCTTGGGGAAACTACGGATAAAAGAAGTGCAAAAACTGGCACAAGACAAAATCAAACCTTGGGGAACTTAAGGATAAAAGAAGTGGACACCGTTTTGTCTTGTTTTTATCACAGGGAGAGTTGCTTAGGCGACTCAACACCTTTTTGAATGTAACATGTATAAAAACTTTGCTGAAGTGCTTGGGCTATATTTTTGCTGTCCCATTGCCTAATTTCCGAGATGCAAAAACATCACTTCCATTTATAACCTCCGTTGAGTCGGCAAGATCACCCAGAGTCGTATTCGGTAGGCCGAGACTTTGTTTTTACTTACAGAGAACACACTGTGATAAATCTGCAATGAATCGAAGCAGAAAATATCGCAGACAAGGGAAATTTTGGATGTATTTAGTATTAGCAAAAAGAAGTGGAACTCATAAGGCAAGAAGTATAATTCAGAAGGTGACCTTACTTTCTGGTATTTAAAAGGAAAGCGACCTTTTTCTATATTCTATATAAGTAGAAGAATAAGGAATACAGTGGTAGGATGGATATATGTTCTATATCATGCCATAATTTATCAGTTCGATATCATGCCGGACCGCATCCTTTAGCAAATATATCATAATGATATTTGAACACGACGATCGATAGAACATACAGAGCATATAAATAATAAAATAACTGCAATCTTATCTGTGACCTTAGAGTCAATATCCGTATATACGCGTCTTATCCCGTTTCCACCAAGATGTATATGACGACCGTAGAGGTCAATAAAATAATTTCGACAACAGGCTTGCTTTAGGTTCAATCAATCGTGCGTCGACAGCATTATTAATACGTGAGTCCTTCTCCAGTAATTGCTAGAAACCCCGGTCAATATCGGGTACGAAACTTTATATATTAATTGATAAAGTTGCAAAAGTTTTGATGTTGTTGGTGTATATTGTATTCTAGTTATTGTATTTAGAAGTTGTACGAGTTAATGTGAATGTGCACTGGTATGCTTGAATTGTTTTTAAGACATTTGAAGTACTTATGCATACATGTAAATAATCATACACACACAGATACAAACATACACATGTGAGGTTGTGCGTATGTTATAGATAATTTACCACATCCTTTAAAATAGATGATTGTACGTCTTCATCTTGGTATTCTTCTTTAAAACTAAATATCTCAACTAAAGTCTTCCTTGTAACAAAAAGATCTACTGTATAATAGTAAATAGTGTTAGTAGAATGAGAGAAAGGATGTAACGGTCTTAATAGTTGGTAACTGTAGTTGTTATTTTCAATATTTGCTGCTATGGTATTAGTGTAGCAAGTCTTATAGTTGATGCTGTTAATAAGGCATATTGAGAATGTTGTTGAAATTGTAGCAAGAAGCACTCTGCCATTTCCAGAAATGTCAGATTTCATTTAGAAGAATTTTATTGTTGCAATTTCCTTTAGGCTTTAGAATAGGTTTGCGTTTGCATTAGTATGTGTGTGTGTGAGAGCTTGGAATATGTCTTTAGACTGGTAACAATGACACTAGGATTTTCGTAGACATGCTACAAAACATGACAAGCACAGGCAATAATTTATAGTGAACGCCTTTTGTTTTAAGTACAGAAACACATAAACTTATGTAGATAAATTTACTCAAGCAAATGTCTTGAAAGATGCAGTATGTGTTTTTCTTAAAATACATATACTATATATGTATGTGTAACTGTTTTATCAGAAGATTTAGCCGAATATGTTTATATAAGGAAACTTTAAAACTCCTGTTATTTATCAAACAAATTGAGTGAATTTTAAACATAATAGTCCAATTCAACAAAACAAAATTGTTTCAAACAGTTATAAACAAATTACGACATACTACGCTACAATTATACAACACAGATTGTAAGTTGTACAAATATAATTTGGAACTTATAATTTATTTATGTTTGTCAACCATCCCGTAAACCTTATTTCCGACTGTACCTACACTTCTATAGTTTTCTTTTAACATTCTTGAAGCTTGTCTGAATTGACATCTATAGGTATAACATAATGCCAAGTCGGTTTAATGTTCATCTTCTAAAGATTTTATACGAGTAACACTTAAGGAAACGACTCAAGAGCAGGGTTCATTCATACAAACTTATTGACTTCCTTGATATCGAGGGAGCTTTCAACATCCTACATCTGTAAACAGAATGTGTTCTATTTACTAGAAAATACTTTTTCACCTAAATAGTGATGTGCTAAAGTTATCCGATAGTGCAAAAAATCTAGAAGTCATCCTGAATTCTTAACTATCATGCCATTTGAGTAAATAATACCGCTGCGGCCGCGGCCCTTATACTCACCTAGAAGAACAATAGGAAAGTTCTTGGGTATAAACCCTTTAAATACCTTCAGTGCTAATGATAACAGGTTTATTTGTCATGATAAATTGGACACCTCAGAACATATAATCAACCAAACCTTCTTTTCAAAACACTTTTAATTGTTGACATTGTGGTGGTAGCTCCTTTTCAAACAGAACATTGTGTTGTCGAAATGACAACAATGTATTGTCAAAATCACAACTGCTCCTTTTCAAACAGAACGTTGTCGAAGTCACAACGATGCATTGCCTAAATGACGCACAGCGTAGTCAAAATGACAGCAAAGTTTTGTTGTTTCTACATATCCGTTCATAAGCGTGGTAAGCTCACTTTTGACAAAGGATTTTATCAATGTCGGTACCCGAGAGAAATCTACAGAACGGGACTGGTCTTTGGGTTTCGTGCTAGATAACTGAACTTCGATCAATCTGTTAACCTTACAAAGGCTTATGTAATACTCCTTGTGCTATATTGCGCAAGCTTAAGATTGAGGCTACCTGTAGACGGTCGAATATCATGTGACTGTCATAGTACTCACGAACATCATAAAGATCCCAAGAGAAATCTATAGAACTGAACTGGGTTCGGGTTTCAAGCTAGATTACTGAACTTTGATCAATGAAATTGAACCAAATTTGCCTCCTGTGATAATGGTTTATCTGCTAACTTTACTATAGACTTCAGTTTTCGAGATCTATATCTTATTTTGAATTTGATTTGTTAGATCTTATTTTGATAATGTAACCAGTGAATCTGCTAACCTAACTTTAGACTTCAGTTTCCAAGGGAAATCTAGGGTACTTAATTGCCTTTCGGACACCATGCTAGATAACTGAACTTATCAAAAACTTCTGAAGGAGCTGTTAAGAAGAAGAAGTTTGAATAGAAATACAGATTAATTGGGTCAAAGTGTACTAATGTGCTGACCACTCTTCTCTTTACGGGTTTCACAAAGGAATCCGCGAAATGAACCCAAGTTTCTATCTCTTCCAGAGAAGAGATAGTATATATGTTGATGACATTTTTCAAGAAGAACATGAAAATTTTCACATAAATACAGATTTAGCAAAAAATCCAATATCACAAAATCAAACAAGTCATTTAGAAACGTACTTTTTCCTAATCCTAAACAATAAAAATAATTCTTGAAATTGTTCTTATAAATATTTCATTAAATTTCTTCTCTTTATTCTTAAAATTTAAAAGAAATAATCCTTTATTTTAAAGAATTTGTATGTTTCCTTTTGTGTTTTCTTAAAAGTCTGTCTTTCTACTTTCCTTTTCCTTGAGTAGTTGTGTTTGTCTTGTTAAACTTAAAACTATTAGATGAAGAAACTTACGGTTTTGTTTTTATGCATCTTAAGGAATTTCCTTTTTAATTATTTTCAACAAATTTGGTATTTATTCCTTTGGAATTTTATAATTGAGTGTGAATATTTATTTATTATATGTATTTGTTGTTGGTTGCTTTGTTTGTATCTATAAATAGTGCCAAATGTTCACATATTAAAAAGATATGCATAAATACATATACACACACACATAAATGTGTGTAACAATTGTTTTATGTATATGAAAATTTGTTAAATATTCTTTAGAGTATTAAAAAATAATTAAATTATGGAAATTTGTAAATAGAAAATATTGCATATCTTTGTTATATAAATGCGACAAAAGGATCTTTAAGATTATGTTCTTCTTAAGAAAAACAGAGATATAAAGGAATATTTTTTTGTTAAAAAAAAAAAAATTAAAATTATTGCAGTGATACGATACGATTTTATTAAAGAGGTTTCAAAACCAAATGTAAAATTAACCATAAGATTTCATTGCTTTAAGTACTGTTTACAAAAACTATAAAAATCTTTGTTTTTAAGGGAAACCTCTTAGGCTTACATCATACAACAAACATCAATTCAATTTTTCATTTGTCAAAAACGATGTGAATGTTCTATTCCCTTCAAATATAGTTTTCCATAAGTTTCTTCCTTTATATAGATGAAAAATACCACCTTTGGTGTTTGATTTGTCATTTTCCATTTACCACAAATTATCATTTTATCGTCTAATATGACCACATTTTCTTGTTCATCTTCTACAACGTCTACTTCATTTAAACAAACTAAACATATCATAAAATTATTTGTTTGTGTTGCTGTGGTGGTCATTATGAAAAATGACTTGAGCATTTTGTGTAAAGTGTCTTTTGAATCTTTTCATTCATTTCAATTTCCCCACGCCATTTAGCTACTGACCTTTTTTTGTTAAAAAAAGAGCCTGTTGAGTTTTTGTGCTGATTCAAATGCACATAAAGAAACATTCAAATAGATGCTGACACTCACATACACACACACAGTAATAGTTTAAAGAACTATAGAATTATGCTCGTTTGAAGTAACGACGAATGTGTCAAAATTTTCCTAAAAGTTTAAAACATAAAAATCAGATTATTCTTTAGTCTAAACTAATATGATCAATTCTACGGTCCAGACTATATAGCTCATTCTATAGTTTAGACTATACTCTGTTCTGAAGTCTGTTCTATAGTTCAGACTATAGTCTATTCAATAGTCCAGAGGGTAGACTATAGTCTGCTCTATATAGTCTGTTCCATAGTCCAGACTATAGTCTGTTCCATAGTCCAGACTATAGTCTGTTCCATAGTCCAGACTATAGTCTGTTCTATAGTCCAGACTATAGTATGTTCTATAGTTCAGACTATAGTCTATTCTATAGTCCAGACTATAGTCTGTTCTATAGTCCAGACTATAGTCTGTTCTATAGTCCAGACTATAGTCTGTTCTATAGTCCAGACTATAGTCTGTTCTATAGTCCAGACTATAGTCTGTTCTATAGTCCAGACTATAGTCTGTTCTATAGTCCAGACTATAGTCTGTTCTATAGTCCAGACTATAGTCTGTTCTATAGTCCAGACTATAGTCTGTTCTATAGTCCAGACTATAGTCTGTTCTATAGTCCAGACTATAGTCTGTTCTATAGTCCAGACTATAGTCTGTTCTATAGTCCAGACTATAGTCTGTTCTATAGTCCAGACTATAGTCTGTTCTATAGTCCAGACTATAGTCTGTTCTATAGTCCAGACTATAGTCTGTTCTATAGTCCAGACTATAGTCTGTTCTATAGTCCAGACTATAGTCTGTTCTATAGTCCAGACTATAGTCTGTTCTATAGTCCAGACTATAGTCTGTTCTATAGTCCAGACTATAGTCTGTTCTATAGTCCAGACTATAGTCTGTTCTATAGTCCAGACTATAGTCTGTTCTATAGTCCAGACTATAGTCTGTTCTATAGTCCAGACTATAGTCTGTTCTATAGTCCAGACTATAGTCTGTTCTATAGTCCAGACTATAGTCTGTTCTATAGTCCAGACTATAGTCTGTTCTATAGTCCAGACTATAGTCTGTTCTATAGTCCAGACTATAGTCTGTTCTATAGTCCAGACTATAGTCTGTTCTATAGTCCAGACTATAGTCTGTTCTATAGTCCAGACTATAGTCTGTTCTATAGTCCAGACTATAGTCTGTTCTATAGTCCAGATTATAGTCTGTTCTATAGTACAGATTCTAGTCTATTCTATAGCCTGGACTATAGAATAGACTATATTCTATTCTATAGTCCAGACTATAGTCTATTCTATAGTCCAGACTATAGTCTATTCTATAGTCCAGACTATAGTATATTCTATAGTCCAGACTATAGTCTATTCTATAGTCCAGACTATAGTCTATTCTATAGTCCAGACTATAGTCTATTCTATAGTCCAGACTATAGTCTATTCTATAGTCCAGACTATAGTCTATTCTATAGTCCAGACTATAGTCTATTCTATAGTCCAGACTATAGTCTATTCTATAGTCCAGACTATAGTCTATTCCAGATTGTAGTATATTCTATAGTCCAGACTATAGTCTATTCTGTAGTCCAGACTAAAGTCTATTCTATAGTCCATACTATAATCTATTCTATAGTCCAGACTATAGTCTATTCTATAGTCCAGACTATAGTCTATTCTATAGTCCAGACTATAGTCCGTTTTATAGTCCAGACTATAGTCTGTTCTAAAGTCCAGACTATAGTCTGTTCTATAGTCCAGACTATAGTCTGTTCTAAGGTCTAGACTATAGTCTGTTCTATAGTCCAGACTATAGTCTGTTCTATAGTCCAGAATATAGTCTGTTCTATGGTTCCACAGTATGGTCTATTCTATAATCCACACTGTTGTCTAGTTTTTGGTTCCGATTAAAGTTTTTCAAAAGTCTAGACTAAAGTATATTCTATAGACTAAACAAAGGTTATAACCTTTTAATTCCACCCTCTTACATCTAACATCATTTGTTTATAGATCTAAGTATGGGTCTATAACATTCTCCAATACACATACATATGAATGTGTACCCTTCCTGTTTAACTATTTTAATACTAATGGCTGCAATTATTTTTATTCAGTGTTATCAAACGTTACATGTCAAAAAAATTTACCTTAAAAATGTTTAATAATATCTGTCTTTTAATGGTAAATGCTGGAGAATGGTTAATGTTTATTAACCAGTGTGTGGTATTTTTTTTTTTTTTTGTTAATTTTATTTTTTAAATTTTGTGGTTTTCTATGAATTTCTCTCATGGTGGCCTTATGAAATCGGTAGGCGTTTGTCACCATTATTTGTTTGATGGCTTTTTGTTTCTAATTTCCTCTAATGAATTTTATTTCTATTTTGTAGTCTGTAAGTTGTTTTTTTTTCAATTTTATTTTATTGAATTTGTTGTATTAAATCAATGTTTTATGTAATTTTGTGGTAAAATGATTGATGTTAAATATTGTTTAATCATTTCGAACATTTTTCATAGATAATTTTATGAGCCATTAACAATTATTTAACAAATAGTTAAAGTTTATTAGAAATTTGTTTAAAAAAAACATATATAATATGTCAATGCCAAGCGTTGTGGTGATTATAATTTAAGAAACATTACACTGTTAGAGTCATGTTTTTATAGTTTTATAAAAGTTTTGGTTTTAATTAATGTAACGCATTATTAATTATACTCCAAACGACTATGGCGGAGAGGGAATTATGTGTCCTTCTTAGCCCATTATAATACTTAAACACCGATAGACTCTGAATGGGATTTTGAAGAAAGTGATTTAAATTAAAACCTTGGCAAGTATTCGGTAGTAGTATAGTTGCCTCTCTTTTGTATAGAGGAGTCCTTTGCAATTACATTCTCATTTGATTTTATTGGCTCCATCAGCCATTTATATCACTCTTTAAGATATTTTTGGATTATTATGACATATTAATACTTAATCTAAAGTGATAATATCGGCGCTTGTGGCTTTATTTTCCTATTTGAATATAAAACCTCATTGGTCAATCGTTTTATGGTGCTGAAAACTGATATCTACCGCCGAAAGTTTTAGGGAATCATTACTGTGTTAAGCATCAATATAAAAACCCAAAAATAAGTTCTCAACCCGGCAATTAGATACAAGACAACCACATTTAATTGCTTGAGAAAATCTTCGACAATATTATCCCCACACTATCTTTTGAAAAAGTCTATTCAACAAACGGGATGCACATATCGAATATACAATATTGATATGTTAACTATCCACAGGCCATTTGGGTTTCACGTTAGAACACTGAACTTATTAAGTACAAATGATTTCTGCAAAAGCTGCCAAGATGAGAAGGGAGAGAAGACGTGATGTAGCAGAAATTAACGAATTAATCTATGGTTGATATTCGCAAGATTAATTTATTCATTTGTTTCGGTTCGGAAAGGATTCCAAAGTAATACTGGTCAATTAATATGCCTAATATAGAGGCTTTTGTTTAATTTTAAAATTGTTTGTACATTAGCTTACTCGTTTGTTTTTCCGCTTTACTTGAGAAAGCATTGCAAAGCAAAATGTTCATGTTCTGGGGTAGTACGGCAACGTATCATTCCAGATAATCAATTCAGAAGTTTCTGAACATAAAGATAATGTCGAGAAAATAGATCGTTTGATAGAGTTTTGGCATAAAATTCGAAATTCGAATGCATACATTAAAGCTTGAACTTGCTTTTCTTACACATTCTATACTAGAGTGTTACCCATCAGATTTGCATCGGAATTAGCAGCTGTAGTACAGGGAAATGTACAAGAATCAACACGTTGCCTTTGTGTGATAATAAAACAATAATTACTTGGATTGAAGGTAATATGCTCCTTTATCCATTGCTGACTAATGTACCCTTAAAGGAATGCAATTTGAAATATGACACATAGTCGGTTTTTGATCGCTTATTTTTGACTAATTCGAGACCAAATGAAGTCGAATAACAAAAATTTGCTTATATGTATATAACAGATTTTTTCATATATGTATGTATGTATACTTAAAAGAACTAAGCGTGTAATATGGGACTGGGTAAATTAAAGCACTGATTTCAACCTAAAACTGAATTTAATACTTAAACTAAATTTTATAGAAATATACTGCCCGGCATATTGTAAAAATAGCCTTTTATAAAGACTAAATTTTGCTGAATCCGTTAAACTTTAGATTAAGATATATAAAACAAACAGGAGGAAGTTATATATTTCTATACCGTCCATCAAAAGATAAAGATTTGGTCATTCCATTTGTATCACTTCTATATTGGTCATAGACCCGTAAAATTATATATACTCTGGGTTCTTAATAAATTCTAATACAATTTAGCCATGTCCGTCCTTCCATGAGTCCGAACGAAAAGAGCTAGGGAGTTGAAATTTTACACACATTTTTACCCATAGATACGAGTTACATGGTTTTGAAAAGGGCAAATATCGGTCAAAGTTAAAGAGTTCCTCCATAAAATTCGTACCCCAAAAAAACTGTCTGTAATTGACCCTACCCTCACATAAGGGCCCCTTAAGAAAATTACATTAAAGTCGATATACATAAGTAAGTTTTGTTACAAGCCAAAAACTCTCTACCCCTTCATTACGAGCTTCAAAATACGAGTATATCTATGAAATTATATTTAAGACCAAATATCAACCTACTGTTTATAATATATCATTCCATTTAGATGGTGGACCACCTCCATTGGGCGCTTAAATTAACAAACAAAATTAACTAATTGAGTACTCAAAAACAACATTACTTTTAATTGAATCCCTTATCCTTCGTCTAAAGATTGGCCCTGACTTGTTAAGTTTGCAAATTGGACTTTCAAAATTTGTTGGACTGTGGGAACTCCAATAACGCGACATGTACTTTGATGGCAATGTTTATATAGAAGGACGAAAGTCGGGTGAATGTAACCTGGAAGTGTTTCTGATTCGATTAATGTACTTTCTATAATTAGTTGAGACTGACGAAATAAATATATTTATGTATAATGTATAAACGTTAAAGTGGGTTGTAAAACTAATACGACTAATACGATTTAAAAATATATTTTCTCTATTTTATTAAAACACATTACTTTCTTCTTTTAATAATCAAAGGAAGAAAAAAAACTTAAGATAAAATCTTTACAAAATTACATGTTCAAATAGCTCTAATAAGCCTAATTACAAACTCATTAATTAGGGGGCTACATACAGGAAAATATGAACGAAGCGGAAAAATTTCTTTATATCATTAAAAATTTAAATTAAATCTTTACCAAATAAATAAACACTTTCTTAATTAATAAAATAAAATAAAAAAAGAAAAACTTTATATTTATTTTATTTAAAGTAAAAAAAGATTTCACAGCCCACAATAAAAACTTAAGTCTCCGAACTGTCTACCTAAAACAAAGAACAGAATAAAAGGCGAAATTAAAATCAATACAAGAAACCCATTTACAAACAGACCAAACGATCATCTAATTAACTTGAAATTTTATGGGTTTAGGCCGTTAAAAAAACCCTTCAATTTCAACACATACTCACGCTTATACACACACACATACATACACACTCACAGACAATCAATACTTTATGATGGCCAAGAAGAAGTAAATGTCGGATATCGCCGATAAAACTGTTTAGAAGTACGATCAAATTTCCTTAAAACTCGTAAAGGAGAATGTGACAATGAAATCAAATAAAATAAAATATAAAAAAAAGAACAAACCAAAGAAAAAGAAACGAATAAAATAAAGAAATGTCAACAAAAAATATATATAAAAAGCGGTGTAATTAACATAACAAAGAAATGTCAAATTGAAAATTTATTAAATACACCAACGTCCACTATGAATGAGAGAACGAAGCGAAGGGACAGAAGGAAGGCAATGAAAGAAAAAACAAAAAGAAAAAGATCTCCAATCAACACGATCAACCAGCCATTCAGGCAAGTCAAAGTCAATTCAGCCAAATGGCCAGCACAAAAATTTACGACATTTATTTGTACCAGTTTACATGGTTTAACTTGTTGATCACTGGACGGACATACATACGGTCGATCAGTCCACCAGGTATTTAAAGTGCAACCAAATACAAATTCATGTTACAGATACAATAGATTTTGAATTTTATTAAGGGAACTTGAAATATTTTCAAACTGCAGCGAACAAATGAGTGAGAGAATGAATTTCAAATCGAACTGATCATCTTCATGTGATCATCATTAAAGGCAGCTAATTTTATTATTTTACTGACATTTATATGCATCGAATGAAAGAAATTAAAACAAATAAAAACTCAAATAAATGTTTAAGAGAGAGAATATTTCTGTAAATTGTTTACCATAAAGATTTGTAACTTTGTAGATTTCATAGAGATTTGTTTTTGATTATCAATTTAATAGTGAAATGTGAAGATTTTCAAGATGCGGTAGATCATTAACCCGCATTTTTTCAAGATCATATATAGGTTTTGTTTTAGTATATATTTTTATGTACATATATGAATATGTATTAATACATATGTTTAGATATGATTGTGTAAATAAAATCGATACATATGTAAGTGTGTAAGTATTTATGTTTTTAATAAAATTCTCTCTTATCGGGTTTTAGTATTTTATTTTAAATTTTATTATTACTATTCTTGGGCTGACTGGAATAATTTATAACATATTTTAGATCAGAGTAGAATTTTAGATTTATTTATATGGGTGTTATACATTTTTTTTTTGAAATTTAAGACATCCGTGTAACACGGTAAATTTTATTGATGTGGAGTTTTAATGTTCCTATTATTTGCTTAATGTTTTAAATTTATTAAGTTATAGAATTTCAAAGACATTATGTTATTATTGATGATAACTTTAACTAGCCTTTCGATTAAGCAACAATGTGAGTCTTAATAAAATTTTAGCACCAGAACAGAAAATTTGGGAAAAATCTAAAGGCCTAACTACAACCACCAAAAATTTCGTCTGATTTTCTTGAACACTAGCTGATTGACTAACTAACAAACTAACTAACTAACTAACTAACTAACTAACTAACTAACTAACTAACTAACTAACTAACTAACTAACAAAATAACTAACTAGCTAACTAACTAACTAACTAACTAACTAACTAACTAACTAACTAACTAACTAACTAACTAACTAACTAACTAACTAACTAACTAACTAACTAACTAACTAGCTAACTAACTAACTAACTAACTAACTAACTAACTAACTAACTAACTAACTAACTAACTAGCTAACTAACTAACTAGCTAACTAACTAACTAACTAACTAACTAACTAGCTAACTAGCTAACTAACTAACTAACTAACTAACTAACTAACTAACTAACTAACTAACTAATTAACTAACGATCTAACTAACTAACAAACGAACTAACTAGCTAGCTGACTAATTAACTAACTAACAAACTAACTAACATACTAACTAACTAACTGACTATCTCGAAAATGGCTTAGATGTATCTTTTCGGATTTGACGTAACATGAATCCTCCTCCATCCCAATCGTTTACATATTGATGAATGTTTTTAGGACTTACACTATGTTTTCATCAGGTCACGGTCCTATAATAGAAGATCTCAGGCTGAAATTGCTAAGAAACTTGTTCCACGACGACTGGAGGTTATTGTAACATTCACAAAATTAGTCCTTTATAGTTTGATGAGTAAAGTGACGATTCATATCACTTATCATACTTTCCTTTTTTGTTTTACTTCCACCACTTTTTCTCTTTCCTCCGTTTTTCGTAATTGTACTCTCATTTTCTTTCTTGACTTTCATGAAGGAAATCACCGAGTAGATTTGCTCCATCTTCACCTAACATTCATCGGGACTATAATATATACAGCCATTTGTGATCTATGTGCACAGAGGATCAGGCGGACATACGAAAGCAACTATCTCATATCTATGTCCATTTGGATATCGGGCAAATCAAGGCATAATCATCATATTTTCCAAATCTTCACAGTACTTGTATCTAAAGAAAGGCAATCGGCAGTCTTTTTTCTACCTTATCTGCGATTGTTCGCAGTTTCTACACCAACTATTATATGTAGTTCGGGTACCCGATTCGTTTACAACTTACACACGGTTGGCTGCTTTTACCCGGAAACAAAATTCGTATCGCTACAGTCTAATCACAGAAAAAACTGAAAATGAGTTTTAATTATCAAAATAATTGTATCAAACAAGTTTTGCACCTATAACCAAAATGATGATATCAATTACCAAATTTGTAAAAAAAATAAAAATGTATATTTTTTTTCAAATAACGAATTAATCAGAACAATTAATGTCAATAATTGAGACAAGATTTAAAATTGATTAATTCATTAATTATATAAATTAAATATTTAATAAATATAAAATTGATTTGTTATTAATTTATTAATCAAATAAATTAAACTATTTGATAGAGAATTTTTTAAAAATCGATTAAGAAGGTGATTAAAACAATCAAATTATTAATCGATTACACACAACGTTAAAGGAATACTAGACCTTTAACAATTTATTGACACAATTTAACATATAAAGTGTTTCATAAATTGTAAAAGAAACTTGGATATTATATGCCTAAAATTTTATTGACTATTTAAGAATTATAAATATTGTTAGCACAAAAATTCAAAATAAAATATTAAAAAGTAAATCTAAAATAGAAAAGAAGGCCAGAAAATTTTTTTCGATCAATTAAAAAATTAATTGAATTAATTAAAAATTTAATCAAAATTTTACACTTTAGTTTCAAACAGTTTCAAACAGTTTCAAAAAACGAGATAATTAAGACAAATAAAAATTTGTTTAAAAAAAAAACAAAAAAAATAAAACATGTTAATTGAAAATAAACTACCGATAATTTTTTCTGTGAAGGTAGCTTTGAGGTGAGTTGCAGAGGTGCGCTTTTACCTTTGCTAATGCAAAACTTTTGCTACCCGAATGCTTTCCTGCATTGAATACCAGACGTTAACAAATTTGGTTTGATGTTAAAAAAAAACTGCCTCACAACTGTGATTCAGATACCGATGGATTTGATGTAGGGTATTCAAACGATTAATCGTCGATCGGTTAATCGATCAATTTTTGACGATTAATCGCTCGAATAAATGAAAATTGCCAAATTTCAAATAACGAATAAACCGAATAATTTATATCAAATAACCGATTATGAAAAACTTATTATTTAACCGTAAAATTACTGTAATTTTATAAATTTGTACTTATACAAAGTTCAATATTTATATAATACATCTTTTATGTGTTAATTCCTTAATTTCTTTTCTATAATGAAGAATATTTGTTGGATGATTTGTATAACAATACTTCAGAAACATTGTAATAAGTTGTTCTGATTTACCTACTTCTAGAAATTACTAAAAAGAAATTTTTAAAATAGTGACATCGCCTTTAATTCTACATCCAGTTTTGGAGAATAGTGTTGTGTTTATAAAGTATTTTTAAAAAGTTCTTCAGCAATACTCGTGGATAAATCTCAAAAACATAAATTAAATTAACTTCTTTATATAGAAAAGAACTTCACATGAAAATAAAATATTCCAATATTTGAGAAAAAAACTTAATTAACAAACTTTAATAGAACTGAATTTAAAGAAGTGGAAAATTATAATTTTGTGTGTTATGGGAAGAAAAATATTATCAAAAAAACATCCACTTTCCTTTTATTCGATTAACCGAATAATTTTGAATTATCCGATTATTAACCGACCAACTTAAAACCTCAAATAATTATTTGTCGAATAAACCGAATAAGACAAACCCCCGAATAATTGAATACTCTAGTTTGATGGTTGTCTAAGGTCTAAGCTAAGGTTTGTAGATACGAATTATTCTAGTAGATACTAGATACATCATTTTGTTAAAGTCCGTGCTCCACCACATAATACGACATGATCATGGTTCCATGTATTACAACAGTTCACAAGAGTCCTATGAATAGTCTTAAGATTCAGAGAAATGTGTAGATGTGTTTTGGCACAACATGAAAGCATGAAGACACTACAGATGTAGGGTATAGCTGAATTTGATAAATACTGGTGAAACTGAAAAATTTGTCAAACCGTTCTAATAGGCCAAATGGTATACCACACTTAAATTACATATATTAATGATAATTAAGGGCCTGATCTACACTTAGTCTAAGACAATGGCTAATGACGACGACACACCATCCTTTTAATCACTGACCAAAAAATGATAATAATTTATAGCTTAATGAAATCGAAAAAAATACCCACCTGTACAGTATCAATTGGTCGTTTCTTATCACATCTCTAAATTTTTCCTATTAATCATGCGTCCGTCCCTGTAACTATAGTTCTCAGCTAGTCACATCGTATATATGCATTATTTTTCATATGCAAAGTAGTTGATGGTGTGGTTTGGTATAAAATATAGAATTGTAAAATAGATTTCTTTAGTTGGTTGGTTGGTTTCTCTTAATTCCTTTTTTATCTTGTAACCGATTTTTTTAATACATTCTATAGAGATTATGCATTTTGTCAGTTGATTGAAGTTATCTTTACGATGGTATTGTCGTTTATTTTTTTTTTAAATTCGTTTTTTTTTTATTTTAGATTTTGTTGTTGTTATTGTTGTAGAATTTTTATTGAATACCTTTGCACAAGATGTTATTAGTTTGTACCTTTAGTGGGTTCTGTTTTATATATTTTTTTTATTTTTAAATTTTATTTTGTTTTTAAGCACATAAAGTGTGAGTCTGTAAGTTAAATTTTTTTATTTATTTTTTTGTTTATAGTGGCCATTTAATGTGGAGACACCATGTCTACCCAGGTTCAAGACTATTTCTCATGCTTAATGGAATTTTCATGTTTTTTGGTTTTTTATATAAAAATTATGTATTTTTTTACCGAAAAAGGTTTAGTCAATTCTTATACATAGTACTATAGTATAAAGTTTATTCTGTTCTGATGTTGTTGTTATTTTTTATATATAATTTTTTTAGTTGTTTGTTATTTTAAAGGTTTTTATTTGTTTAGTTATTTTTTTTTTGCTCTTGTTGTTGTTATTATTATTGTTTTTCAATGAGAAGGATGATGATGATAAAGGTAATGATGATTTTAAAAATGTAAGCATATGTTTGATCATGCTATAACATACATTGGAATGATAATGAAATGTGTTAAATGATCAAATTTGTTGTAATACTTGTTGTAATGTTTATTTTCCGTTTTTTGTGTAATTTTTATTTTTTTGGTTAGAACAATGTTGTGTTGTGTTAAAATAACATTTAGTTTGTAGTTTACATGAAATCAATCATTTTAAATATGTAGTAATGGAATTTATTAAAAATTGCATTAGAGTGCTGTAGTTTTTTTTTTCATTTAAGAATTTTTGTAGACATACGCCTTAAAGTACTAGTGGACTAAACCCTGACACCGAAAGGCTTCTCTATAATGAAAACCAACAATAATAGTGAGTAATCATTAAAAAAAAGTTACAGGAAGTAATAATAAAGCTTCGAGTATAAGCGCTGATTAATTCGTTGGTAATGTGCCTAGTAATGAAGTTAAAGTAAGTTGTATACTAACAGAAATGAAAAATTTTCATTTAGATATATTACTTACTTTAACCAAATTTTAAGATTATAAATTAGTTAATTAGTTATTCGGAAACTGAATGTCGACAATTCTACAATACATATCTACTTGAATAGCCTTGTATTAACTGAATATTTAAGATCCTTAACCCTTTCACGCACAAAACTAAACCGCTGGACTATTTATGATTTCACCATACACTTTATTTTGATGTGTATTGATAATTTTTGATGAAAAATTTAAAAAGTGTTTTCGAAGGATATCGCAGGATATTATCCTTTGTAGCATTATGTTTTAGCATGACATCAAATTCGTAATTTTCTTTGGAAATAACCTTTTGCACACTTCCCTGATGACCAAAGTTGATAGAGGACTGGGCAAGGAGTGAAATAGAAGTCAGGTGTTTAAAAGGTCACCACTTATTTAATATCGAGACTTTCTGACAATGGTTAGGACTAATACTCTCTTGTCTTTAAGTAAGAACTAGATAACTGGTATATTTACTGACCACTGTATGATAAGACATATGCCGGAACGTTTTAGGTATTGTAAACGTTTTTTGGTTGAGGAAGAACAGGAATCTCCACTACACCTTTTAATGTGCTATTGTACACAGACTACACTATCGTTATAAAATTTGGTCAGTTTTAAGAGAATTACCGATTGGTTCTTAAGAGGACCACAGTAAACCAGATTTTTTTTTTGATTTGCTTGCAAAGTCTTATAATTGGCGAATAGTAACTCTAAGGGTATCACTTAGTTAGTAAGTTAGTTAGATAGTAAGTTAGTTAGTTAGTTATTTAGTTATTTAGTTATTTAGTTATTTAGTTATTTAGTTATTTAGTTATTTAGTTATTTAGTTATTTAGTTATTTAGTTATTTAGTTATTTAGTTATTTAGTTATTTAGTTATTTAGTTATTTAGTTATTTAGTTATTTAGTTATTTAGTTATTTAGTTATTTAGTTATTTAGTTATTTAGTTATTTAGTTATTTAGTGATTTAGTTATTTAGTTATTTAGTTATTTAGTTTATTATTTTAGTTATTTAGTTATTTAGTTATTTAGTTATTTAGTTATTTAGTTAGTTAGTTAGTTAGTTAGTTAGTTAGTTAGTTAGTTAGTTAGTTAGTTAGTTAGTTGATTTCATGTGTGTTAGCTCAAATAGCCCTTGGCTTTCATCGTGGCTCGTGAGTTTTTGTGTGGCAGGAGGTCGCATCCACGACCTCATAACAAACTGGAGCACTAACCACAAACCTACTAAAGGCGCACATACACCTCTCTCGAAGCAAATTAAAGGTCAACGGTTCTTCCCCATATCTAAAAATATCGTATATGTATCTGGAAAACTCTAAAGGGTAGAATCCTCAAAACTATTAGAGTTGTTTTTTCATTAAATATACGTAATGATTTTGAGTAGCAAAACATTCTAAGTAAAGCTTATAAAAGAAACTGCGAACTGAGAGACTTTAAGTTTCAAAGAAGTTTCCCACATTCAGTTTTTCATTAACAAATTATTAATCACTTGATGCTACAGAAACATACATACATATATCAAACATTTTGATGGATATCAACAAATCAGAAAATCAATTTTAAAAAATATATATAACTGAAACAAGGAGACATAAAAGATGGCAACGTAATAAAAAAACAGAAACAAACAAGCAGACAACAAATTAAAACATATTTTAAAACATAATACTTGAGATTTTTGTTAAAAATGTTGTTGAACAAACAAACGAACAGATACATTCGTACACACAGATACAGATACTTATTTGTTATTGTACTTATTATTGTTGTAGACTTTTATTATAAATTAATATGTATCTATGTAGATGTGTTAGTAGAAGAGTACGAATGTTCGAATGTATTTGTTTAGTAATGTAAAGCATGTGAAACAAATTGCGAACAACTGTAAACATGTCTGAAAAATTAGTTCATAATACACTCAGAAAAAAAAACATGCATACAAACAAACATACATACTGACACAGATACATACATACAAACATACATATGTACACAAATACGGCAAAAAAAACGAAACAAAACTAAGTGTCGCTTGTCAACGCAATTTAAAAGCAATCATTAATAAAACATTTAATACAAATGTTTAAATGTTGAATTGTATTTACGTTTGTTTTGTTTGAATGTTCGAATGTATTGTATGAATACATACATATCTATGTATTTATATTGTAGTAGTTAGTTGCACATACGAGGGTAGTCTAAATATTTTCTTCTGAATTGATTGCTCCAAGATATATAGATATATTAAAAAACATGATCTTTTCAGAAACTACGTGTTAATTGCATTGATTTATTGTTTTACGAATGAGCAGAATAACAAAACAAGTTTTCGAGAACGGGAAACTCCGTACCGCGAGAGAGATGAATTTCCTAGTGTGGACCGGCAGTAACTTCTACTTTCTTTTCACTTCTTTGGAAGTTCTTTTTTTTTGCTAGGTGTAGCTGTTCAATGTCAAACATTTAAGCACTTTTCATTTTTGCCTCGTACATTTTGCTATGGAAGTTTCAAACAAATATTGTATAAAAATTGTATTTGAAAATTGTTGAAAAACTTTTGATGTTAACAAATTATTCATATGAGTCTGAAAAAAGGTGGCACAAAAAATGGAACTATCAATACTCGAGTGTAACTACAAAAAAAAAATACAAGAAACATAAACCGCCATACACTGAAGCATCCTCAGACGGTTTGACATTGTTTTACTAATTGTTTAACATTAATTAATGTTCCTAAAACATAATTTCTTAGCAAGACATGGGTACAATTTGGAAATTTCTTAAAAAAAACATTGAATAGTTTGCTATTTATCTGGCAAAGTAATAAATGTATAAATTTTGAAGCTTTTGCAGGTTTACTCTTTGAAGAATCTATATTTCATCGTATCACCTTTATAAGTAGATATAAAAGAGATTGCATTCACCAGTCTCTAAATCCCCAAATAGTTTCAAAACTTGCTTTTGCAAAATACTTCAACTACTCACTTTAGCGAAAACATCTGGCAGGATCATTAAAATAGCAATAGGGCCGTAAAATTCATAACTTACTTATCTCTGCATTTCAATATAATATATTAAAATTAATTAGTATTGAAGTTTATGAATATTTTACTACGACTACTATTTACATTTGTTGAACTCGTACTCTTATGTCTAGCAGACAATACATTTAAAAACATAAAAAAATAAAACAAACAACAACAACAAGAACAAAGATAAACAATGGTGTTTTCACTCATTTAAATGAGTTGAAAATGAAGTAGTAGTGCCGTAGTTGCCTGATAACAATACAATTCGTTTTTAAGCCGTAATTTAATGTTAATACTTCACACCAATTTGCCATTTCAAATGTCAGCTAAATGACAATTAAACGCATGCCCACTTTTATTGTACTATATATTGAATGCAACAACACACATAACACAACAACAACAACACAGTAAATATAAATTTTTATAAATGGATCTCTTCTGGTCAAATGGGAGGAAAAAAAAACTTAAAACTTAAAACAAAAACAGTCTATATCTGGTGTTGAACAACATTTACGTATAAGTAGATTTGCAGTTGCATAAACACTATCACTTATACACGCACTCACGCATTTAAGCCGTATACTTGTATAGCCTGAACCTGGTCCTGTTAAAAACAACAATAACACATGACAACAACAACAAGAACATAAATACAAAATGACCATAAATTCAATAAATAATTATTTGCATTTATTGGTGGCAAAATAAATGAGCAAAAACAGAATTCTTATTGCCATTGATGTGTGCACTATGGGATGGAACAATAGAAAGTGGAAGACTGAAAAAGTAAGTTATGTTTGAATTCAATTTGGGGATAATTACTGACGCTCTTAGTACTCAACATGTAATGTTAAGGTGTTATATAGAAGTACCGAAACCCCGATAATACGACAGGAATCGGTTGTATATCATAATCTAATAAAGTCACAGCACTAATAATCTTTTTTCTTATGGGCACCAAAAAATGTAACAACAAAAACAAAGGTGTATCATCTGAACACGACCTTTTGTTCTCAAGAGATCAGGACAAAAACTCGACTCGAATCAGTACTTCGCACCGGAGTTCAACGATTAACGGCCAAGAATTGTTAACTCTGTCTCAGCAAAACCTCTCCACAATCTTACGTAGGTTGGTTGGTAGTTCAGGCTGCAATAGATGCACACGTGGGTCCTATTGGTCCCTTTGTGATACGTGTAAGTGTGATAAAGGGAAGAGGACATATAAAGTTATGAAAAGAGATAACAGTGAAGATGTATTAGGGGTATTAATAGTATTATAGTGTTTTGAAAGATAGATAGAGAGACACTAAGAACAAGACATAAAAGAGGAAGAGTCTCGGACTCGAAAAAGCTACTGATCAGTGCTTTTTGAGTTTGTCTCGTCAAACCAGCCGCAGTGCCTAATAAAGACATTCAGATTATCAATTTTAGTTCTTGATAATTCTGATCTGATCAATTCTACCTAAAGTTTGACCAAAAATTGAGAGAACAACAAATCTAAATTCATTCGCGTGCAATCGCATTAAATTAAGCTGATCTTGTTATAGAACACCTGCTGGCTAATATTGTCACGGTAGCTTTTTAATTATGGTGAGATTAATTAAGAATGCAGGGTAATAAAATCCATAGAAGTCTTGATAAAGTAGTTACTCAGCAAACAAATGGCTAAGATCGTCGAAACTTAGGAAGATTAATGCCTTAAACTGACCCTTGCGAATACATTTCCTATAAGACCAAATGATCGTATCTGCTTTTTAAAAACGGTCAATGTACAAAAGATATTGAAGCGTTCGATGTACAATATACGAACTAACGAACAAGGTTACTATCCAAATCATGCTGCATCTTGAGAAATCGGAATATGGGCTGTAAATAGTTGGTAGGGGGGTTTTCGAAATGTTTTGAAAGTTATTTAAAATTTATTTCAATCTAAAATATGTGTCCCATTGTCAAACATACTCGTACACACATCGTCGTCGTATGTACTTCAATACAGCTTGTTGTAAAGTGGCTTAAATAAAGGTTGTGAATTGTTGTATGCCTTTGCTCTTTTTTTTTTTGGTATGCAGATGCATTTGATGGTGTTATTTTATCCTTTCACCCTAAATTTATTATGGGTACTATCAATAAATGGACATTTATGTTCATTGTAATGATACTAACTATTAGTGGTAAAATGATTTTAGATACATCATTAACCAATCTTCCAACAGATACAACAAATATCCAACAGTCATTCAACTTCAAAACCTCAAGCTTTTTATTATGAACCCATTTACAATATTTCAACTTTTAAAGCTCCCGAGCTTTCGCAGGGAGCGCTTTATACGATCTACCATACTCCTTTGTATATGACAGTCAAGCCCTTTGGATTTTAGGCAGAAATTCCTAAATAATCTCGTTTTTTTTACAATAATGTAAGTACTTCCATATATAGTTATTACTAGACTCCTTCTAAGTAATGCTGGCGGTATGTATTAGTTATTAAAGAAGTAAGTTACATTCCCATGCTCAATAACTTACTCCATCAAATCATCCTTCTATTTACACCTATATATCCCCCCCGGGGGCATGTTTCCATGTTGAAATCTCCATCATGGTGTATTGCAATCCCGGGGGTAAGGAAACTGGTGATGTCAAATGTATCTTTGGCTTCGCCTCGGAATGATTTGGCATGAGGTCTAACAAGAGCACCATATAATCTGGAACTACGGGTGGCCAGTTGCCGCAGGACTATGTCCTGGCTGTTCAGTTGGTTGAGGTTCCTTCGGGATCCACTTAGTGGCTGTGGTTTAATACCCAAAAGCGCGGGAAGAGAATGTTGGTTTAAGGACTGATATATCCTATACCTAATGGGTTGGATAATTCTCTCTTCGAACAGGTCTATGTACAAAGCAGCATATGCTGGATTCCTAAACCCGATCGGTATCTCCTAACGTTCATGTAGTGGGACGCCAGTATATGCTTGGGAATCATCAGGTCTGTATTCAATGGTTGCCTGTCATCCCGTAGATCGATCTTTATGATCATGGGAATGGAACTGATGCTAAAATTGGTGAAAGATCGGGAAAGTCTCTATAAATTGGAGATCAGTGCTGATTTCGTAAGCCTTTTTTACGCTTCGGATTGACTTTTGAAATTTCTATTTCCTTTGTTACATTGATCGGTTCATAAAAGAGGGATCCTGATCCATTTTGTTGGGTATTTCGGACTACCAAATATGTCTCTAGGTGCTGTTGCCAAAACAACAGAGCCATCTCACACAGTAGTGTGGTTGCGCGGGCTTTAAGAGGTTAAGGAATGTACTGGAATGGGTCATTAGATGATGGAGATAGCATTTTGAGTAATGCAATTCTTTCATGACATCATAAGGGTGGTCACTTCCGCATTGCCGGAATACTGATTTCATCTGATGTTGGGACTTGCCACCCCCTTCTATTGACTTTAGACCAGTGATTGCTTTTTCCATGTCGGGGTACGCATTTGGAATTTAATCCCATGCGGCCTGTCATTCCGCAATGGGGCAAGAGATTTGATAGCTCGAGTACTTCAACAAAGTGCTCGTACATGGACCGGACCAATCCATGTACAAAAATTTGCACCTGAGTATTTCATTGAAGGATTCAGGGGCGATTGTTGTTTAAGTCTACCTAGTGGACCACCGCGGGGTAGGGCATCATGCAAGGTACTCACGTAAAGCACCTCGACTTCAATGTGTACAGGAGAAATCGAGGGTATTAATTGGTATCTAGACCACCGTAGCGATGTTTGTTTTGTATTGATATTAAAAACTATTGGATCTTATTCCTAATACTCGTAGGTAAGTGGATCGCATAACACATAACTCATTCTTACTCCGTACTGTAATTACATAAATCGAAATTTCTCCAGCACTCTATACTTCCTCGTAACATGCTTTTCAGTTTCAACATAATGTAGTGTCTAAATAGAAGTCATCTACTGAGTGCTGGTCCAAAAAATTATATTAATCTAAGCTGTAAGCCATTCTAAATACTCTGAATTTATAAAGAAGACCCTGAAGAAGTGATCGCCTAAAATAGTGATTGAAAAGCCATGCAGAGAAAAATTACATATTCTAAATAGTCTTTCAAAGATTGTCATATTTCAATTAATAAGGATTTGAGATAAAGTTTAGGTCTTACAATTTCTGAAAGAGATATGAAAAAGAAATGAAAGTAACCAAGTTATTATGAATCGTATCTTATATGATCCGATAGGTTAACAGAGAATATAGGGTAAAATAAATTCTCATTTACTTCATTCTTTAACTTAATTTGTTTTATATATAATGCACATGTACCACATTTAAACATCACTTTGCAAATCCTCGAAGCTGAGACGACAAAACTCGTATATTGGATATGAATTGCATATGGATGCATTTTTACCTTTTATAGAAGTTGGTTAAAAGCAAAAACAACAAACACTAGTACAACCAAAAAATGCCAACATTTGAAATGCACTCTTTACAGACAAACAGACAAAGAAAGCAAAAAAAAAAAAAAAAGAAAAACACAACAAACACAGAATTGTGTATCTGAATTGTACGAGAATGAATATAAATGCATGGATGCATTTGTTTGCTTGCCTTGTTTTACATCAGATTTTTAGTTTATCTTACTTTGGTCATTTGTATTGTTTGCAATTTTTGTTTAAATATTCGGAAGTATCATCAATTTCTCAATTCGTTCATTATTTGTTGCAGCACCAACCAACATACATAAATGCATTCACATAAGTATAGACGAACTTTTGCAATTGCAACATCGTAGCTCTAAAGTATTGGCATAATTAAATTCAATTCGTTGCAGTTTTTTGTTTGTTTGGTTGCAAAAAAAAATTAAAATTGCATTGCAAATGTTTAAATGTGAACTGCATTGCATAAACCTCTTTCACTCATTTACGCAATTTTACACACATGTGATGCAATTTTATTGTTTTTTTTTTTCATATGCAATTGGCAAAATTTCCCCAATTTGTTTAAAAAGGAAATTTATAGTCAAATCCGTACTATGGGCTGGAAAAAAAGGGTCAAATGTTTGTAGACTTTTAAACTTTTGGATGCAAAGTGCATTAAAAATGTAACATGAAATAAACATAAATAACATTTTGGTCAATAAAACGAAGTTGTTACAAAACGTTTTTATTTCGTTTCTCTCTATTCGGTGAAAAATGCATGTAAATCAACTGGGTGGAAGTGAATGAATTTGAAATTTCAAAAATGTGTGTATGTTTTGAAAATTTAAATTAAATTTTAAGAGTTAATTAAATACGATTTAGATAGATTTTTTTGGTAAATGATTTACTAAAGACATATTGAACTTTTTCATTTTGCTCCATTTGAAGCATTACTTTGAATTCAAAGCTTCAGTAAGTGGTTATATTCAAAGAAAAACCCTTATTTTCTAGAATATAATGCCACTACATGCTAAAAAGGATAATTTACCGCAATATCCTTTAAAAATTATCGAGTTCTAGTTCCTCTAGTTCTAGTTCAGTTCCATTTCACTTCTAGTTCAATTTTAGTTCAGTTCTAGTTCAGTTCTAGTTCAGTGCTAGTTCAGTTCTAGTTCAGTTCTAGTTCAGTTCTAGTTCAGTTCTAGTTCAGTTCAGTTCTAGTTCAGTTCTAGTTCAGTTCTAGTTCAGTTCTAGTTCAGTTCTAGTTCAGTTCTAGTTCAGTTCTAGTTCAGTTCTAGTTCAGTTCTAGTTCAGTTCTAGTTCAGTTCTAGTTCAGTTCTAGTTCTAGTTCAGTTCTAGTTCAGTTCTAGTTCAGTTCTAGTTCAGTTCTAGTTCAGTTCTAGTTCAGTTCTAGTTCAGTTCTAGTTCAGTTCTAGTTCAGTTCTAGTTCAGTTCTAGTTCAGTTCTAGTTCAGTTCTAGTTCAGTTCTAGTTCATAATTTTCTTTAAAAATTTGCTGAAAATTTTTTCTATAAGTAAAATTTCAGAAAATGTTAAATAAAAATAAAATTCTCTCAAGAATAAAAATTTTCTGTAAAGTGAAAATTTTCTCTATAAAAAGAGAAATTAACAAAAATTTTATAAAAAAGGTTAATATTCAAAAATCATGGAAATTTTACACAAAATTAAAAAAATCTCCAAAAAGAAATTAAATTACAAAAATAAATTTGTCTATCAAACCAACATTTTTTAAATTTCTTTGTAAATAGAGGACTAAGCTCAAAAAATCCGAAGATATAAAAAGGAATTTATGAAAAATGTTCTATAGAGAAAATAAATCTAAAAATCTTTTCCATAAGTAATAAAAATTACTTGAAAAATAAAAACACTTTTTATACAACTAAAGCAAAGGATATTGCAAATACAATTAAGGAAACATCAAAATGTTTGCAAACATTTCATTACAAAAAAAAAAAAAAATTAAGAAAAAATTCCCATTCACTCCCCATAAAACAAGTATTGAAAGTTTATTATAAGATTTGCATAACATTGTTAAATTGCAATGATTATTATGTAGAAACAAATTTCTAAGAAATTTACTACGGGGGCATATAGTAAATACAAAAACAACGAACACGAAACAACAAGAAACTAAATTAATTAGATAATTGTGGTGCAAAATACACATGTTGATACACCAGGGTGTGTAACCAGCGAAAAGTTGTGTTGTACACTAATTACCTTGCATCCTTGTTAAATAAAATTGAAAATACAAAAAAAAAAAAAAAACTGAAAAACTTAAACAAATACATGACGAGTAATACAAGGTAAAATGTTTTTTTTTTTTAATTCAATATTATACCACAAAAATGTGCAAACTAATCTGCAATTTATAATGAATTTTTTCTTGTTGCATATTTTGTTTTTCTTTATTTAGATGTGTGCATTTACTTGCACATAATTGTCAGGTATAAAAATTTGTAGGCATACAATGACTCAAAGTGTTGTATTCGTAAGATTTTTTAATTGCTTTCTTGGTAATTATTATTAACAGTGTATAATGATTTGAAACTTTGTTTAATTAATTTGTTAAGAAGCTACTGAGGAACATAAAAGTAGTTTGACAATAAAAGTAGTGTTCTGATTTGCATATGATTTATATAAAATTAGATTTAAACGATATATTAATTCGATTAAAAGGAAACCATAAGAGTTCCAAGACCGTTGTCGTTTTCTAATTCAAATCATGAGAAGATCATTGATACTCAAGGACGCTTAGTGTTTATAGACTTCTAAGACATCAATTTGAAAACTTCAAATCACTTATCGAACCCCATTGCTTTATCCCGATTGTTGACCATAATTTGTTCTTTTTAACGCAGATATTGATTTTCTTGACATTATTAAGTACTAGCTATACCCAGTGTGCTTTGCACCTTTAAAACAATGTAAATTGTTTTTGTAGACTCTAATAGTTTTCCAGATATACATTTTTTACTGCAAAAAATTGCAAGTTTGCCAATTTTTCAAACATTATTTAAGATTTTAATATAAGCTATGAAAATTTTTAATAATCTAATAGTTTTCAAGATTAACGAAATTTTGTATTAAATTGAAAGTCCGAACATGTTTCTCTAAATTTTCACATTATGTCTGTTCCCGTACTCTTTTGGGTTGCAAGTTTTTACAATAAGTCGTTCCCGTACTATAACTTCAATGTATTTTGTTGTTTTTCTGATTACTTCTGACTGTATCTGACTAAAAACTGCAAAAATAATTGTTCCCGGAACAGACATATTAATGTCAAAGTTTTTTAATTATAATTTGAAGATTCTAACTCTTGTAGTTTCTCAGATATACGAATTTTTCTTCTTAATTCATATGAAATTCCGTCTTTTTCCCAAAACGTTCAGATAAATATTAAAGTTCTTTGTGTAAAAGTCATAGAATCTAGTTCTAGATAAACGAAGTTTTGTATTTAATTCATATTCACATGTCCGTCTGTCCTGCTGGCTGTCCATGTAAAACTTATGCGCATGGTACAGGCCGCAATTTTCAAGATAATTTAATGAAATTTGTACCAAGAATGTTTTTTGGCACAGGGACGAAGCCTATTGAAAATGGTTAAAATCGGTCCATTATTTCACCTGGCCACCATACAACCTTACCTCACGATTTGGATTTTTTATGCCATAATTACGTCAAATATTCTATTATCTCTCTAAAAATGGGCACAAATAAGTTTTATATAAGTGTAGATAACACTGTAGATTTCGTAATGATCGGCCCTTATTTGATCCTAGCCCATGACTTGTAACCATTTGCATCGCAATGAAACTCAACAAAACTAACTGTTATTTAAAAAATATATTCTTTTTCCAAATTTACCGAGGATCGACCCATATTTGACCTAGATAAAGCCTTATTTAGAAAATTTTGTTTTTTTTTTATTAATAAATTACTTATATACTTTGGAATTAAGGTAAAATTCAACATAAAAGTTTTCTTACGAAAAATAAAAATTTTAAAAATATACTCATGGTGTGGGTATTATATGGTCAGTCATGTCCGACTATACTTACCTACTTGTTTGTCCTAAATAATTATATTGACACTAACTGACTCAGACTAACTACTTTCTCTATTAAGTACTACTGCATCAGAAGATCAATGTACCATATTTCTTTTAAACTATTTCCTCCAAAGTCGTAAACTTCGATTACCGTTAAACTGTTTTGCCTTGTTGATCATATTCTTCACCGTATGTCTGAATTCGAGCTTTCCAACTGACACATTGTGGAATGTTTAATAATTTTCGGAAAATGTCTGAAGCATTCCTCGACAACAAACTCAACCACACAGCTGTTGTTTAAGCAAAAACGCTTAGATACATATGTACATATGTAATTGTGAGAACTAAGCACGGTCTCTACAATAAACAAGGACTTGTTTCCTTAATACAATGAGAAATTGCTGCAGGTCACTTATGACTAGAGTAACCAAAGTCGGTAAACGTAATACACCAGAGTTTAAAACCCCTACTCAACGACAAAGACCGTCTATCCAGGACACTTTTTAAAAGGAATATAAAATTTAAAATAAACCGATTTTAGGAGCAATTCTTCTCGAGTCGATGTCCACATTTTTGAAATTCTCATAACGTCCTTAGACTTTACGACACAAATCTTTCATTCGACAAATTATTTGAGATAAGATGGAAACAATTTACTCTATCCGAACATCCTGATTCATTATGTTGTCATTATTTCTATTGTTACGCCCTTTTAAGGTTATTTTGTGTCTTTAGTCGCACCTAAAACAAAATATTGTTAATAAAAACATATAATTGTTATTTTAATTCTATTTAAACAATATTGTTGTTACTGTAATCATTTTCATGTTCATGGCAATTATAAATTTGAATATGATTCACTGAAAAATAATTATTTTTTCAATAACTAAGTAAAACATATTATGTTACTAACAAATATTTCAACTTTCTAATAACCATTATATGTTATGTTGCTATATGTTATATAACTATTATATGTTATGTTGTTATAAATAATCATTATATGTTTTGTTGTTCTATGTCTGTTGCTACAACAACAAAACAACTTTAGCCACACTCGTCACACATATTATTTTGCGTGTGTGTTGTTAAAAGCGACAATAAAATGAGTTGAAATAATTCTCATTTGGTTTGTATAGAATAATGTAGTTATATTTTTGGGAATCAAATCGAAATTTGAAAATCGTTTGAGTAATGTAGGTTTTTACTTTTTTAGAAACTGTAATTGTACTGATTCAGTAATCAAAATAAATTTGATTTCGAATACATATTTTTAACGATTTTTTGATCACATTGGATAATAATATAGTCATGTATAACAAACAATATTATGGTAAATAAAATATATTATGATTTTTTAGCTGATTTTAATCATAATATGATATTTTAAATTTTTTACAATAATCATAATACATTTAGACTACGACAATAATTTTAACCATAATATGTTGCTCTTAGAACATGGTTACCACAAACATGTTTTTTCTCTGCGTGTATAGTATCAGATAGTTTAGGTTCTCTGGCTTGACCGTAAGTCGATTTTAAAGTCCTAGCGCTCTAAAGATACTTTACCCTAAGAGTACAAAAACAACAACAAGGAGGTGTAGCGCATTTAGTAATTGTTATATGAGTCCCAAATAAAGATCGACTATGATCTTTCAATTCTCCGCCTTAAAGTTGCGACTTCCTTAGCAATTTAAGACCTATACTCGTGAATGAAATGGGGTTAATGTGCAGTACATACAACTTTTCATTATCAGAATACCCACGACCTGAAAGATCTTCCCCATTATTCTACATTGCAAGGAAAACATGTTAAAGAATCCAAAATGCTTTCGTTGAAAATTCCAAAAAATTGAAGATTTCATTGCTTTAGTTCAAGTTCTATTAAGTTTAGGCAATCACTTTCCAAAAATTAAAATCATATGGTCGACTTTGACCAACCCATACCTCTCTTTTTTTCTCGATTTACATGTTTTTAGGTGTTGCATTTGTATTACGCATGTAGGATGACAATTTTCTTAAACCAAGCAAGCCATCACACATTCAAGCATCTCACTTCACTGACTGTCTGTCATTAGCAGTTTTGTGCGTAAGTGCAAACGGAATTTTACTTGCAACGTAAATAAGTGCAATTGTAGTCACAGGAAAAATGTCATCCAACGAAGTTGAGTTGCAATGAAATATGAGAAGAGGAGAGAGAAGTGTGGTAGCAGTGAAGTAGTGAAGCATTGCCAACTCATCAAAATGATTTATATTTGATAAATCGTTTTGCTATGCTGCATTTGCTGTGTAAATGTTTGTGAAATAGACATGCGACACATAATTTTCATTTAATGAAAGAAAGAATGAACCAAAATAAAAAATTAAAACTGAATTTAAATCGATGCCACAAAAATAAAAAAAATTAAATTGAATCAAATGGAAATGAAAAATCTTGTACACTTTGGGTGGTAAAACATGAAAATTGCACTTACAACACTATAAAATACAACTGTAGCAGGGACACCAACAATAACAACAATAACAAAAACTATTCTTACAACATCATAAATATACTTTGCCACAAAAAAAACGAAAAACTCACACAAACGCTGCCTGCTGTAAATGCCACAGCTTACACTCACATTTCATTTTGATTGCCATAATCTGCATTTCACTTAACTTCTTAGACAGACCTCTCGCTCTTTAGCTAAAGGAAGAAGAAACTTTATCCATCTAAAGGAATTTTTTTCTATACGAAATTCCATTTTTGTTCTTTTTGAATTTAAGAAGAAGAAGAATAAAACTGTTTGTGTCACTGTATGACATTTTGCAATGTTGCATTTTGCATGCAACAGTATTTTGTATAAATAAATTGTATTTATGTTTGTGTCTTACTGTGTTCTGCCCAGATCTGGTAAATTGGGGCTGTGCTCCGCTCTCTCTGCTTTTGTCACATCCATCCAACATTTGTAGTCGCTGTGTAAGGAAATTATTAATTATGGTGGCACATCTTATCCGGAGCATTAAGCATGTGTTAAACTTGTAAATGGAAATGTTTAAATGCGCTGAAGAACTTGTCACATTAATTTTATTATGTGAATTATTGTTATATTTTGTTTAACTTACATACATACAAACATTCAAAGTATGTTGTATGTAGTTTTATTGTTGCACTTTTCTTTGCCATGATTTTCTTAAATGACAATAAATACTAGTGTGATACCAAGCAGAGTAAAGTACTATATTATGTTAAATGTATGACATTATTTGAAATATTTCACTTACAGTCATTTGTCTTAGGAGGAATGGTTGTTATTATGCTGATTTTCAAATTACCACATTGCGAAATTAATAACTTGTGGTAAATTACTTGCATTGGCAATTCCCGGAACTAACTATTAAAAACAAGTTTCATTTTAAATCAATTTTATTTTTGTTTCGCACGTTATCTATGAAGTGTAATAAACTTTTTTCTCCAACAGTTTCAAACTTAAATAACCTATATGCACACAGGACTCTATGTAGAACCATAAGTTTCTTATGGAAACCTGGGCCCACTATAACAGTGCAATAACACAAGATGAATTTTTTCTTTAAGAAACAGCACAGTGAAAATGAAGTTAGTATGAGACGACGCTTAAGCGATCGAGTGGCTCTTATCGCTAAACGAATTGACAACCATAGGTTAAATCATCAATATTTATTTAATATCTTGGGCGGTTATTGCTAGACATCTACGAGTTCAATCACATACTACCCTAAAAAAAATTTTCAAATTTTAGTAATGAGCAGGTCAAGGATTTTTATGCAAATGCATATTTAGAATTTTTTAAAATAAATTTCAAAAAATTTCGATTTAACAACAAAATACTAGGTTCTATGGAAAGCAATTTTACATAGTTTTATTTCATATTTAAAACCACATTAGTGCGGAAGGTATTTTGAGTTTGTGCTGCTAATTGTAACGTCCAGAATATTGGTCCTTAAAGTATTGGTTCAGTATCAATCAATTTCGTGTCCATATAAAAAGATAACTTGATGAAATGTTGTTCTTCCATCTCTCTCACGTCCATAATTCACTCAAAAACATTACCAAACGATAAAATTCGGAAGAAATATAATTTATGCAAAAATACATTCATTCACCAAATTTTATTAGATTTGCTATTAAACTTTCCACTTTCAGAAATTAAATATATAATATTTAAAGTTGTTTCTTAGTCTTTATATTTGTCATTCTCGAGGTCGTGGTTCCGTTAAAGTGGTACATAAAGCAGTCCTTAAAAACCTGTATATATGTTGTCAAAAACTTAAGATTGAAATATCTATTAATATGTATCTTCACATAGAAAAATTTTTGGTGCATATTTTTCACATTTTTAGTGCATATTTTCCCATTTTATATTGCATATTATAAGCGCATATTTTTAATTTTTTAGTGCATGAAAATCCTTGCCCTGATAATGAGTAATCTAGATAAAGTAGTTATTTAATACATTATCTATTAATATGCGGTCGTTGTCAATTATCTAAGGCATCTATCCAACGTTTGTGGTTCGAATCATAGTTGATATTAGTATTTTTTGAAAAAAAACTTTAATTTATACCTTTATGTAAAAACTATCTCAAAAAGTACTATAAAATAACTTGTTAACGGAGCACTGAAACACTACGAGCCAAGTTTAAGCCCGGGAAAGTCGGGTAAGCCCATTTTTTGAACCTCGTCGAACAAAAAAAACTTGTTAATCACCTTAAAAATTAGTAGTTCCACATAGCTTCAATAATACTTGCCTGCTTACCGGGTAAGTAAAGTTTTTCCTGAGTACAAACAACATGGCTGAAATTTAAGACATACACACCGGGAAAAACCGATAAAAAAAAGTACCAAAATCGATACAATCCATTGTAAAAATGAGTTAAGACACCGAAAAATATGAAATTTAAATCATTTTGACAATCACCATTGTAATTTTGACAACACATCGTTATCATTGTAACAACGCATTGTAGTCATTTCTATTTTGCTTTATATCATTTCAATTATGTATCGATATACTAATTTTTTGTTGATTTGATAACGTCGTGTATTTTTACCACCATAGTGGGGAGTGTATTATGCGTTTGAGCTGATGTTTGTAACACCTAAAAAAATACACCCACCTTAGAGTATAATAATGGGCTCAGAATCACTTTATGAGTCGATTTAGCTATGTCAGTCTTTGTGTCCATGTAAAGCTTGTGCCCATTGCTATAGGTCGCAATTTTCAAGATAATTGATGAAATTTGGCACATACTCTTCTTTTGTTCCAAGGACGAACGCTATTTTAAATAATTTCGACCAGTTCCATACAATCAAACCCCTCGAATAAGGCCTTAGGCTCTTAATAACGTTAAATGTTCTAGTATGTCAACAAAAATTTGCAAAACTTAGTTTTATAGAACTTTAAATGACACTACTGACTTTTGCAATGATCGAGCATCATTTGACGCCAGCTCCCATACAAACTCCCCTTCAGAAAATGACTTGAAGGTCAAAATTACTTTATAAATATTAATAACCTGATTAAAATCTTCAACAATAATATAAAGCCCGCAATATGCAAATTACAATTGAATTAATATTCGCCTATCAAATTAATACGCATTTTCACCATCTTCAGTTATTGTTTAACTGATAGTTATTTTTCAAGTTAAGACAATTTTTATATGAGAACTGTCAATAAAACTTTAAGTTAAAAAATAACTAGACATGGTGAAAATGGGGGTGAGTCAATTACCATACTCTCTATTCTCTATTTCCTCTGCATTTTCGCATAACCTGTAATTACTAATACAACAGGAGAGCAAGAACGATCTTAAGATAAGTATGTCTGAAGCACGCACCCCACAATAACCCAATGCGAACCTTTCGGTCAAACTAGCGACTTACATACAAATATTTTCGTAAGACAACACGAACCAGCTGATTCATCAAGAAATAAAATGTAGAAACAAATTTTTACTTAAACTAGACTCTAATGAATGTTGATTAAAATGCTTCAAATATTACAATACTGACAGGATTTCCTTGGAAGAACTCAAAGATTAGTACAGATAAGATAATTCTAATCAACTTTGTCCATGGAAATGAGTTTCTTAAAACTGAAAATCAGTCGAAAGTTTATCACGTGACCTTTTGGTTAGTATTGTTCAAAGCATGTTAATTTTGATTAAAAATTTCATTATAGAATAAAACTTCTCAGGAAGCTTTAATGATCTGAAAAACAGTTTATTATTTATTATTTATGTTTTTAGATCTTTTTAACAAAATGTGTTAGTATTATCTATAAATGAATATTTTCGTTGTATCAGACTTTTAAAATTCTTAATTTTTTATTAGCCCCTTGCTACTTTTTTCCAGATTTTTCACTTTTTAAGTTTATTACTTTAAAATTTCACTCTTAAGCCATCAATGTTGATAACACATTAGTTTTTTACAATAAAACACATTCTAATTCTCTGTTTACTAAGAAATTGTCCTTTCCGGTTTTCACCTTCCGAAAATCATAAAAAATAAAATATTTTTTTATAGAGCAATTCATAAGAAGAAAAAAAATATATATGAGCGGCAAACATAATATAAAAGTAATAAACATACAAACAAGTATGTATTTACGTTTGTAATAAAACGGAAAGTGCTCTATATATACACACACTTTATGCCTTCACCAAATGAAAAAAAAAACGTAATAAATATGTTTTTCATATTTTACAATCTTGATATAATTTACAACAACACTTGTTAGTGAGTCGAAAAGTTTCCAACATAATCATAAAAAAAAAAATGTAACCAAAAAAAAAAAGACTGAAATAGTGCCCATAAAAACAGAAGATCCGTAAAACCAACAACGACCACCCACAGTTGCAAATGATACGGATATAAAACACTCACACTGACATTTAGACGAATGCATTTGGGAATATTTATGCCACTACCACCACCACCACTATTTAATTCAATGAATGAATTAAGGAGTACTAAATGAACTTGAACACACTTTTAGATTTTATAGTTAAATACAATTATTTAGTTGTTTTTGTTTTTTTTTTTTTTTTTTGTTATTTGTTTCCAATTTATATGAACCGAAATGTTTTGTGACATATTTTATGAAACACTATGTCAAAATTGAATTATCACCTTAAAAAAATGCGCATCATTTTATAATTGTGTACTTTTCGTTCTTTTTTACTCGTACTGCATTCTATAGATAGATACGTTTAATGAGTGCAGTTTGTGTTATGTTATTGTACGTGACATGTACATAGAGGGGAAAACGCCGGTAGAAAAGTACTAAAATTGGTACATTCCGTTGTCAAAAGAGATCTAACCATGATTGTTAACATTTAGACAACGGATGTGTATAAAATTTAAATAACACCTAGTTATCATTTTGACAACCACCATGTAATTTTGACAGTCCGTCGTTGTCATTTCAGCAACACATTCCCAGGGAATAAAGAACTTCCAAAGAAGCGAAAATGAAGTAGAATTTACACCATGGAAGTACTGAAATATACCTGAGGAAATGGTGATTTTAATACAGGATTGTCATAAGAGGGATGTCCTTCTTATTTAATTCCAAATTCACTACATCTGAAGTCATTCTCAGGAAGTAATTTTTATGTTATTTAAAAAAAATAAAATTGGTTTATTTCAAAAAATAACAGTACAAAAAAAATATATACCTTCAATTTAAAAACAAAATTTGGATTATTTTCGCTTCTTTGGAAGTTAATAAACATCACTTTCACAGAAGATAAAAACATTCACTTAGTGCTACTTTTGCAGTGGTGATAAATGTTATTCTTTTGGAAGTACTTTGTTTTATTTTTGCTGGATTATTGTCGTTTTGATTATGCTTTATATAATTTCGACAATGCATCATTGTGATTTCGATAACGAATCGTTGTCATTTCGACTACGGAATGTTTTGCTTCACAACATAGAATTGTTACTTCGATAACACATTTTTTGTAGTATTTTTTATATTTTTCTTGTTGATTTGACAACTATCGGTACATACTTTGACAACGGATGTTATTGAGAAATTATAAAGACTTTGGTTTCAATTTGGTAATAAGCGTGTATAAATTTTAAACATCTTTTTTCCCTCCGCGCAAGTACTAAATTATTTAAAGTACTTCAGCAAAATATGGGTAATAACTAAAGCTTACTTACTAACTTTTCAATGACTCCTATATACCCTAAGAATTCCCCCGGGGGTATGTTCCTTTGCGAGACCTCCGCCTTAGTGTTATTGCAATCCCGGGGTATAAAGAGGTGGCCAATACCTCCAGTCTGGCAGGGACTGAAAAATTAATTACAGTATACTGCTTGGCTTAGTCCTTGCATAGATTGACAGAGGTCAGACCAGAGCACCGCATAATCTGGTACTGCGGGTGGCCAGATGCCCACAGGACTATGTCCTGGCTGGTCAGTTGGTTGAGGTTCCTTCGGGATCCACGTAGTGGCTTTGGTTTAAACCCAAGTAAGTACTTACCTAACTACCTATTTGTAAGCGAGTGTGGTAAGTACTTGTCTCCAATGTCACTGGTGTGTTATAATAATGACTTTAAATGATATTTAGAGCGAAATACTATTATAGATACATATAAATATTGTCAAAGCAATATTTTGTTTTGTCATTTTACACACCTCACAAAGTACGTACTATTCTCTAAAAAAGTACCATTTTACAAATCTAAGTATCTAAGCATCCCCTTTGTTCGCTAGTTGTGCATGCAATTTTAGCAGATGTTTATGTGTTAATGAGATCATTGCACATTTTTTCTTTTCTATTTTTAAGGGTTTCAGTTGTGATTGAGTACTTAGGGTAACCCGCAGTTTTTTTATATAAATATACATATATTTCTATTTTGATGTCTGCATTTAAAAAGTTAATTATATGAGAGTAAACATAAAAACTGAATTGTTGTACTGTATACCACACAAACCATAAACTGATAAATACATTTAACTGAAGACTTAATTATAAGGACACTTTAATTTTATGGCAAATAAACCACCCTTTTGCTAATGAAAAAATAGTAATTTATCACCTTTTAATTAGATAATTTTCTCAATGCCACAATAGTAATGAAGAGTCAGACACATGCATTGAAAATGATCATAAAATTTATGATCTTATTACAATTAAGAGTTAAGATTTTAGAAAATATTTGCATAAATAATGTAATAATATATTATTGTGAAATTCCCAATCGTTGTTGTGTGGTTGTATTGTAATATGTCGTAGTTTTTTATTATTGTGTCAAATAGTTATAATTGAAACATTTTTATGACATACAACGTTATGACTTCGATTGTGAATTGAACATATGTATGTTTGTTCAGATATTAGAATCTTTTTACAGTCGATTCAACACGATCCAAATATAAAGGAATAGTATAATGATGATTTTATTATCATTATCAACAATATAACTGATGTTTAAAAGCATCCTAGCATGTCGAAATCCCTCAATATGAATGCGAAACATTTCGCAGCAGGACTGAACTCGGTTATAGCTGCTCAGCAGATAGCAGGTAATACTATTGTGTACTCGCGAAAATGGAATCCTCAACAGCAATAGAGTTTACCAATTGGTATACCACTTTTAAACAGCAATTGTTCCATTCGTGATAAACCCAAAAAGCTTGCTCAACATAGATAGTCGATTGAGGCTACCAGTAGACTGGAAGAGATAATGTAGCATGTCGTATGATTCACCACGATCCCAAGCCTGAGTTTACTCTCCGAGAACGAATCTACGGAACTTAACTGCTATGGTAGCATTTCACTAAATCTTTGGACTCCTTGTTAGAAGACTAAACTCACGGCAATCTAACAGATGGTGGCACAATTAGTTTAAACTCTCATGTACTTAGATTGTAAGAATCAACAATAGTATGTATATATTAAGACTTAAGTTGACTTAAAGACCTTCAGTTCTAAGATCCTGCCTTCTTTAAACCTTCAAACGTATAGTCGATATATTGTATTGTAAGCGAATTCATTAAAAACAAATTAACACTTTCACGTATACGGGACACCGGTGTCCCAAGATTTTTATATATTTCTGGAATTTTGTGCGTAATTTTGAGTACACAGCTACAGTAAATGGTTGTTTCCAAAGAAAAGTTACTTTTTAGAATTTGATGTCACTACATGCTAAAAAGAACAATATCCTGCGATATCCTTCGAAAACACTTTTCCCATTTTTCATCAAAAATTATCAATATACGTCAAAATAAAGTATATTGATCATTTTTGATAAAATGAAGTCATATTCATAAAAAAATCCAGCGGTTTAGTTTTGTACGCGAAAAGGTTAAAAAACACTCGCGGTATACAAAAACATCGAAGGTAACATTCAAACAGACAGGGGAACAGAATCACACAATATAGTTGATCAATGTAGCGTTCTTAATTCTGAATTATCAGCCATAAAATGGGCTGCAAACTAGTTCAGGTTCTACAGAATATACAAAGTCGAAATTCGAATATACACACATCCCTTAACAAAATGGCAAAACATTCTATAACAGGCTTGTAGAGTCTTCATCAATAGATACCTGGCTACACCGATACGATACTCCTCACTAGCAAGAGCGTATACCGACAACTTCGTAAAAGTTGAAAACGCTTGATTCGAGATAAACACTACTATACATATTTCACAATCGAGAAGGTGGACTTAGGTTACATATAGACTGACGAAGATACAAGCCAAAAAGTTCGCAAGCCTTAATAAACACAGCTACGGAACATTATAATAGTGGTAATCGCAGTGATCCAAAATAGTGTCATTACTAGTGAATCTAGAGATATTGAAGAGTTCTACATAAACTTCAGGTGTACCCTAACGACAAACATAGACAGCAAGTAGGAATGTTATGTCATAATAATATCATAATAAGTAAATTTTCCAAAAGTGGACGAGGGTGAATCGCAAAAACACAATCGTTAGGTTAAATTTTGATTCTTCTGAATGAATTATGATTCAAAAACAATTGTTGACGAAAAGATTTACAAACATATAACTGATTTTTTGTAAAAGGTCGAGAGTCAAACTACATCAGTATACTGTTATTTTGAAGCTATTTGTATTCCGGAGGTCTATTTTTATGGGACTCATCGTCGACCCATGCTATTGATTTGTTATTAACAGTAAAGAGTATTTGTTGAAAATTTTAGCCCTCTAGGCCACATTTTTAGACTCTTTAGGGCTTTCTACAGACAGGCGGAAGGGAGTGGCTATATCGGACCGATTCTCATAAAATTCGGTAGAGATTTGAGCTTACTTGTGTCGAATTTCAGCGCTTCATATACTCGTGTTTTGAAGTGAGCCTTAAAGACATTTTCTGAGGTGGGCCTTATATGGGGATAAGGTTAGTTATGGACCGATTCTCATAAAATTCGAAAGAGATTTGTGCTCATAAGAAACATACTTTCGTCGAATTTCAGCTTGAAGACAGAAGTAAGTTTTAAAGACTTTTTCTGAGGGGACCTTATATACGGTGTAGGGTTAGTAATCGACCGATCTTCATAAAATTTGGTAGCTCGATTTTTACTTGTATGAAACATACTTATATCAAAATTTCATCGATAAACTAATATTTTTAAGGGGTAGAGTCAATTATGAACTGATCCTCATAAAAGTTGGTAAAGAGAAGTTGGGTCATGTGGATTATGTCGAATTTCATTGGTATACGAAAACGTCAACCGATATTACTCATTTTCAAAATCAAACAAACCTTATCAATATTTGTGTGAATATTAAACCCTCTAGCTTTTTCCGTTCGAACTCTATTGTGCTTTCAACAAACAGATGGACAGACATCTCTAGATCGTTTGTGTTACAAACGGAATGACAAAATCAATAAACTATTTTGATGGTGGGTGTAAAAATATACCTTAAATTAAAAAAATGGATTATTTTCGCTATTTTGAACGTCAATAAACATCACTTCCACAGAATTTAAAAAAAATCAGTTATTGCTACTTTTAAAGTAGTTACAAATATTAATCTTTTGGAAGTACTTCGTTTAAATTTTGCTGCTCACTCGGCATACATGACTATGAGCACCAAGTCATTGAAAAACTTTGTTTATTATAGAAAATTCCATCAATCAATAATTGAAAAAAATACTTGTATATTAAAGTTGAATAATTTGCTATAAAAATTCAAAAAAAATGTCTCTAAGGGTTCGTTAGTTTTTGTTCTCTAGCGAACATAAATATTTTGTATGTAATTCTGCAACTTATTAGAGAGAAAAAAAACAAGAACAGAAAAAAAGAACTGAAACATTTTTTGAACAAAAATTGCCCGAAGCAAAAGGTTAATAAAACTCAATAGAAACTTTGTTTCTGTTTTTACATTTTTTTTTCATAAATTTATATTACAACAGGTAGGAATAATACTCATTGGTATTTGTTGAATAATAATAGTACTAACAGAAATAACAAAAAAATGTTGCAAAAATATATAACAATACAAACGAGAATGAATACAAAAAAAACTTTTTTCCCGAGAGTTGAAGGGTATAAAAAACATTTGTTAAAACTTGCTCAATACAAGGGTTTATTAGATAAAGTCTGACATGTTTGCTGAAAACAGACATAAACTGGTAACAATGTAGAAAAGAAAAGTATTAACAAGATACACTTGGAGCCAATTAATACAAATAACATGCAACTATGAGAGTTAACAAAAACATTTTACATAAATTTATATTAAGGAATTTAAAAGGTAAAATAGAGATTTAAACATAGAGAATTTCTAACTTTAATTTAAATGTAATTAAAAGAGACAATTTCGATTCGTTAAGTTAGATAAGAATTTTATTATGTTTGAAAAAAATAGACGTATTAGAAAACAAATATAAACATTTATTTAAGTAGAGTTTGATATTGGTTTGTTTCTTTTGTTGAGACCGCTTTATGTTTTAGCATTTCATTTTAGACAGAAAGTAAACAGTAGGTTCTTTAAAAGAAGTTGTATATTTGATAATTATACTATATTGGAAAAATGTCATATAATTAATTAATTGGTAATGAAGAAATGAAATAAAAGAAAAGAACTCAAATGAATTTGATATGTCACTGCATTTCTAGAGCATAGAAAAGTAAATAATCATAAGAAGACATACAACGAATTTTAAATACCTTAAAATAGCTTTAATAAGAAAAATCTTTCGGGATAAGCTCTCTTAATAATTTTAGATAATTTTTGACTAAGATTTTTTTTATTAAAATTGTCCATAATTAGTTAGTTTATATCAAATGCGATAAAATCCCTCTTTGAAACATGCTCTCTTAAAAGAGAGTATTTAATAAATATAATCCTCAAACAAAAGTTCCGATTAAGAAGAGTATATTTTTGGTTAATTTTTCGATAAAAACTCTCTTCTGTTAAAAACTCCATTTAGTTTTACTTTAGTTTTTCGAAAAATATTATCTTGTAGAGAATCTGCTATAGAAATTTCCGATAAAAACTCTCTTTAGATAACGAAAAAATGATGTTTATTACATCAAATCCAAAAAAATACACATATCCCGATATTGAACGAACTAAGAGCTGCGATCTATATGAAGAGATATCGACCAATGTTCTCAAAATCAATTTCCTCAACTTGCGAAAATTGCCAACATAAGATTGGGATAGAAATTCGTTAAAAACTTAGCAATGACAAAGAAGTGTCTCTGCACACACCCTACATACGTTTGAATCGGTATGCCCAATATATATAACATACTATCCTCGGACTTAATCATTGAGAAGGGGCTTCTCGCCCTAGTTTTATTAAGATACGAATATGTTTTAAGTTCGGTATTTGTCTTTATAAAGTTTTCTCCCCTTTATACCAGAAACATTTGCTCTTACAATTCCAATATCCCCGAGTGGCATGGTATCAATATGATGCAAAGTTTTCCATTTCCTAATGGTACTCTGATAGACATCCCTTTTCAGTACAAAATGGTTTTTGATTGAACGTTATCAGCTATAGAGATTATATTATGTTCCTACTGCTCTAAATTATAATGGAATCGAAATATCTATGCTACAGCTTCGGAAAGATATACATATGCTTTACGTGAGTACCTGTGTTTCTTGAATGCACTGGCTAGACTTTAGGTGCTCAACCACTTTACATGAGTGACTTCAATAAAGAACAATCATGTAGCAATGTTTGTACATAACTCAGCCGGCATAATGGATAAGCAATTTGCTGGGGTCTCAGTCTATTTAATATATTCCAATCTACACCTTGACAAAAAGGACACAATAAGCCAATAGAGAGAGTAGTTCTCGCAATTCCAAAACACAACTGCTTATCTCGGACATGCCATCCTGGACAGACCAACAGTAAACCAACGCCGTCATGAGCGCCCCCATCGTCCAATAATCTATTTCGCAAAAATACAACTTACGGAACTGTTGGCTCGATAACAGCAACTGGAGGCATATTTGGTAGTCCGAAATACACAACCAATAAATCAGGACCCCTTTTTATGTCAATATGGTATGACAAAAGATGTAAGGGGTTTTAGAGTCAATAACTGTAGCGACAGGAAGAGGTAAACCAATTGGCAACAACACCAAAGATATAGCATTTTCATAAATCAGCCCTTTAACAAACATTCAACATATGCTATATAATATCTTGCAAGTGATCACGTTACAGAAAGACAATCCTAATGTACATCCCGACAAGATGAAGAGATTTATCAGCCAGATCAAGAGAGAAATTGGTTTCTGCAACCCCAACAACAGACTTTTTGCATAACTACATCGATCATGACATTCTGTTTGATCGACAGGATTCTAATGCTATCATGAGCAATGTCATAGCATCCCCATCCTCCAATGATCTTTTTACTCACATTTATTAATCTTCTAAATAAATCTGTTGATTTACTAAATAAATCTGTTGATTCCGTATCAGTAGCTAGGGACATATTTGGTAGACCAAAATGCACCACCAATATATATAGATCCATCTTGATTAATTTTTGAACCTGAACCCATCGCCTGACAGAAACAGGTAAACCTCAACCAAAGTCTTGTAACATATCACTATATGATTTCTGTTGAAATGACATCAATCGCAAGAATTCTACCGAAAAAACTTACTCAATCAGTACTTATCTCAAGGAAGTCAAAGGAGACTTTCTATGAAATTTCACCAGTTCCATTATCTGATGACAGGAAACTACATAGTGTCAACCTGACAGTTCCCCAATACATACTGAGATTCTACTACACAAAGGGAAAGATATACCCAACCATTCTAAGGAGTTTCTCTTCCCGCTATTTCGGGTTTAAACATAGCGTTGACCAGTCAGGACAAGTCCTCGGATCGACTCCAGGTCAAATCATTCCATACATAATGGTGAAATGGACACAAAGGCACTAATTATTTTATACAGTGGTCTGATATTCATAAGGATGAGTTATTGATCATGTACAGTTAATATTGCCCTAATTGGGGCTATGGAATGAATTTACATTATACACATTCCGTTATAACAAGAAATTGTGCCTTAAATCTAGTGTTTTGATTAGAAACATGTACATGTATCCCCGACTCGTCAAAAAGTTTATAGCGTCCATGTTTCAAAATATAATAATGCATGGCTTTTCTGACATGTTCCACTTGATCATGATACCAATGCCACACAGTTAACGTCTGATGTTAGTGTATAATTATATGACAAAGATGTTGCATAGGGTACAAAATTTCTATCACAATTTTTACAAAAATAATAAAAACAATAACAAATCTTATCAAAAACCACTTGGAAATTAAAAATAATATTAATAATAGTTTTTTTATTTAAACAATACACGAGTGAGTATCAAAGGCGCAACTAACAATTATCAATTTTTTTATAATTATAAATAAACAATCAATGAACATGATTTCTGAAAACAAAAAATACGGCTGCAGAAAATATAAAAGAAAAATCAAATCAGAAAAAACATCTAATAAATGGAAAGTTATATTTGCTTAAAGTATTTTGATTTTTCAATTTAAGTCAATATAAATATTGTTATTATTTACCTTAAAGAAAAAGCAACAAACAACAATACAAACAATAAAATAATAACAATAAAATGCAGTTTGTAAATACTATATCAAAACATATACATACATAACTATCTATGAACATACCGCTTTATTGAAGTTAAGTTCATTTTGTATGCGGATCTGATCGTTTGGCTGCGTTGCCTGCCTTTTTTCTCTGACTTGTAATCATTGAAGTGCGTGCGGCACGGACTTCTTTAGTTTCGTTCTTCTTCATTTTGTTGTAGTTGTTGTGGCTTGCAATTGTGTTTTCATTCACATTTTGTTGTCGGCACAGCAAGTGATCGTGTATTGAAAATTAATTGTTTCATTACAAGCATTTGTTAGAAAATCGTACAATTATTGTAACTATTTTTTTTTTCATTCTTTTAATTCAATTTTTATTTTCTTAGGCCTGTAATTTTGTGTTTATTTAGCTCGTATGAAAACAATTACAAATAAATATATTTTTTTTCAACTTTATTGGGTTTTATACAAATAATAATTTAAAAATTTCTCATTTAGATCGCTGATAAAAAGGGTGTTTCAAAACAGGCGGTTTATTGAAAATATTGCATATTTTCGATTATCATTCTCTTCATAGAATATATTCGATCAAGTAACATATGCACTAAAATTTTCTCTTCTGAATAAAAAATCCTTAAGCTTTTTTAATAAATTTATCACACAAATTATCTCTATAAGTAGAGATTGAAAGGTCTCGTTGTAGAGTAATCAAGGATCAATTTACAAACAGAAAACAATGAGGTCCGCTTTACATCAAATGGGTAAGAGAGCGCTCAGGAATAGTCTGCAACGAAAGAGCGAATATACTTCCTAAAAAGGAAGATAGGCTAGACGTAGTCTAGTCTATAGTCTAGTCTATAGTCTAGTCTTTAGCCTAGTCTAGTCTATAGTCTAGTCTATAGTCTAGTCTATAGTCTAGTCTATAGTCTAGTCTATAGTCTAGTCTATAGTCTAGTCTATAGTCTAGTCTATAGTCTAGTCTATAGTCTAGTCTATAGTGTAGTCTATAGTCTAGTCTATAGTCTAGCCTATAGTCAGTCTATAGTCTAGTCTATAGTCTAGCCTATAGTCAGTCTATAGTCTAGTCTATAGTCTAGCCTATAGTCAGTCTATAGTCTAGTCTATAGTTTAGTCTATAGTTTAGTCTATAGTCTAGTCTATAGTCTAGTCTATAGTTTAGTCTATAGTCTAGTCTATAGTCTAGTCTATAGTCTAGTCTATAGTCTAGTCTATAGTCTAGTCTATAGTCTAGTCTATAGTCTAGTCTATAGTCTAGTCTATAGTCTAGTCTATAGTCTAAGCTATTGTCTAGTTTATATTCTAGTCTATAGTCTAGTCTGTAGTCTAGTCTATAGTCTAATCTATTGTCTAGTTTATATTCTAGTCTATAGTCTAGTCTATAGTCTAGTCTGTAGTCTAGTCTATAGTCTAGTCTTTAGCCTAATCTACAGTCTACTCTATAGTCTAGCCTATATACTACTCTGTAGTCTGTTCTAGTCTTTAGGCTAGTCTCTGATCTAGTCTATGTATTCTAGTCTATAGTATTCCATAGTCTAATATATTGTAACTACTAATTCACCCTATAAGTTTATTTCTACTGTTTTGATTTTTTACAAATCGTGCTTTGCCACTTAAATTGTGGGGAGTCTTCATTTAATCCATTTAAATTAAAATCATATGCATGTATGTGTGCACCCATATTTGAGTCCATATGTAGTACACAGAGCCTACATTAACGTTTAATTCATTCCATTTTAAACTCATTACATTTTCCGAACATGTTTAACATTTGAATTGAAATACTCATCGTAACCAGGCAAGAGACGCATGCCACATTATATGCGTTTTGTTTTCTTAATTTATTATAAGGAAGTTTAACGAAAAATAAAATTGAATAAATTCCAAACAACAATTACATACAGAATTATTGCCACATTTTATATATGAATGTTTATTTTAACATTTGATTTTAAAGCTGGCATTTTAAAAACATTTCAAAAGCAATTGTCGGAAAATGTTTGAAAGTGTTAAAACTTAGTTGAAATCTAAACATCCAAACATCTTTATTAAAAAATATATTGCTTTTAATATATCACTTATTTTAAATTTATAATTTTGTTTTCAAATAAAAAGTAACATTTATGTTTGTTATTCTGGATTTTTTGTATTTGTTACACTTAGGTAACCATGTTATTTATTAAATTATTATTTTTTGCAATTAAATTTAATAAATGTTGAGTTGGAAAAGAATTCTTTGAAATTGGGTTACATGGAACTGTAGAAATAAATATTTTGATTAATATATTAAGCAAAAAATAGAATATCTAAAGAAATTATGAATTTATTTATAACAAAATAAGGGAAATTAAATTTTTTCTAGCACACAATTAATGTAATTATGAGAAAGTATGTTCATTTAAATCAGGAATGGTTTAATTGGAGCATACAAACATTTTTAAAATAAGTTCATTACAGTCTCTTTCGGATTTTATTCACCGTGCGTCGAATTGTGGATATTGTTCTGCGATTTCATCATCTTCAGGATATTGTGAACACCGTAAAGAGTTGTAGTATATTAATTTATGAAGATAATTTCTGCATCCCCGTGTATTATCTTCTTGGCCAAATTGCCATTGTGTGCTCATTTTAGATTTCCCTAATAAGGTTTCCAGATGTCTTGTCTAGTCTATAGAATAGTATATAGTGTATTAACCAGTCATTAGTTTAGTCCGTAGTTTATAATTTAGTATATAGCCTACAGTATAGTATTTAGTCAAGTATTCAGTCTAGTTTTATTCAAGTCTATAGTCTAGTCTAGACAGTGCTCTATATTCTAGTTTATATTCTAGTCCATAGTCTATGCTATAATACAGTCTAAGGTCTAGTCTATAATTAATTCCAGTCTATATTCTAGTCTATGATGTATTCAGTAGTTTAGTCTATAAACTAGTATATAATCTAGTCTATAGTCAAGTGTAGAGTATAGTCTAAAATCTATTATATAGTCTAGTCTATAGTACAGTCTATATTTTAGTCAATAGTCTAAACTACGATCTAGTCTATAGGCTAATCTACATTCTAGTTTTTAGGATAGTATATAGTATAGTCTACAGTATATAATCTAGTTATAGTCTAGTCATTAGTTCAGTCTAAAGTCTAGTCTAATGTCTAGTCTAGTCTATAGTCTAGTCCACAGTCTAGTCTATAGTCTAATCTGTAGTCCAGTCTATAGTCTAGTCTATAGTCTAGTCTATAGTCTAGTCTATAGTCTAGTCTATAGTCTAGTCTATAGTCTAGTCTATAGTCTAGTCTATAGTCTAGTCTATAGTCTAGTCTATAGTCTAGTCTATAGTCTAGTCTATAGTCTAGTCTATAGTCTAGTCTATAGTCTAGTCTATAGTCTAGTCTATAGTCTAGTCTATGGTCTAGTCTATAGTCTAGTCTATGGTCTAGTCTATAGTCTAATCAATAGTCTTGTCTGTAGTCTAGTCTATAGTGTAGTCTATAGTTTAGTCTATAATCTAGTCTATAGTCTAGTCTATAGTCTAGTCTATAGTCTAGTCTATAGTCTTGTCTATAGTCTAGTCTATATTCTAGTCTATATTATAGCACGTAGGCTGATCTACTGTCTTGTCTATAGTCTCGTGTAGAGTTTAGTGTATACTCTTGTCGATAGACTATATTCTAGTTTATTGTCAAGTCGATGGTCTAGTCTGCATTGTAATCTAGTCTACAGTATATTCTAAAGTCTAGACTATAATCCACTCTATAGTTTAGCTTTTAGTTTAGTCAATATTCTAATCTATAGTCTAGTCTACATTCTAGTCTATTGTCAAGTTAATAGTCTAGTAAATAGGCTTATCTACAGTCTAGCCTATAGCAAGTATATAGGCAAGTATATACTCTTGTCCTAAGGATAGACTATATCCAAGTCTGTAGTCTAGTCTACATTCTATTATATTATCTAGTCTATAGTTTAGTCTATGATTTTATATATAGTGTAGTCTATGGTCTATTTTTTAGTGTAGTATTCTATTCTATTGTTTACTTTAACCTTTTAGAAATATTGATATTTGTGTAAATAAGTATGTAAATATATTTAAATAAAAAGTTTTTCAAATTCTTTTATTTAACTAAACTATCAAAAACTATTAAAAAAAATAATACAAAACTTCCTCTATTCCCAAAACAACAATAATGTGTTTAATAACTACAAATTTCTCTATAAAATAATTTGCACTTAATCCTTTATCCTTTATTATTGTTATTTAAAGTTTCAAAACAAAAAAAAAGACGACACGCTTCAAAAGATTTTTATTACAATTAAGTGAATTTAAGCTCAAAATTTATACCAAAGAAAAGTTTTCAATTTTAAGAAAATTTTACTAGCTAATAAAAGGTAAAATCACATACATGTGTGTAGTTTTGATAGTTGTACTAATACTATGAAACAAACAGGATAAAACAGCCCCAGCAAACACAAGAAATAAATTAAGTTGTTTATTAAAATTCCCTTGAATTTAGAATTTAAATTAAATCAAAGAAATTATTAAGAAAATGTTAAAACGTTACATTTTTGCATAAATTTAATGTGTGTGTACATATGTACATACACATTCAATTCAAAAGTAGTATTTTTTTGTTTGCTGGGTTGCCTACAAACATATCCATATATTTACTGATTGAATATTTTTTTCAAAACATTTCAATAAACGAGCTCTAAAGATTTTCAGAGATGGATATGTGAAGGTATATAATAAGAAAAAAATGAAAACGACTAGATAATACTGTGTGTCCAAAATGTTTTTCAGGTGACATGAAACAACACTTAAGCTGTTCATAAAGCACTTGTTGTAGTGAGACAGACAAACAAACAGACATTTCAAAGGTAAAAGCCTTTAATATCGTTACTGTAGATGGTATACGTATAATATGTGTATTAAAAAAATTCACTGTGGGTTGTAGAACAATTTTATAGAATTAAGCTAACAGCCCACTGCGTTTTTAATCAAAAATATTTTATTTAAGATTAATTTGATTCTTTACTCAAAAACAAGATTTAAATTAAATATCTGCAGGACATAATAAGTAGTAGTCCTTCTACAAAATTTTTACATATTCTAGACATAGCTAAAACGAATCAAAAATTACTAATTTGAACCAAAGAATAAAATTTTTAATAGTCATCCGTCTATACAGATTACAAGGCTCTGCAAATCTTTTTCTTGACAGAAGATTCATTGTAAGACAACGAATAAGACATCGTTTATCGAAAATTAATATACAAATGGATCCAATTCAAAGAGTAGATGGTTTTTAATATTTCCTAGACTTACCCCCATTATAACAATGTCTGGTTATTTTATATCTTAAGGTTAAATTGGCAGTTTTCATACAAAAAATATTTTAACCGGTAGAATATCTTTCGATTAAGCGATAACCGGAGGTGGAGTTAACGGGGCTTGGTAGTAATGTTTAAACCAGGAAATCTCCCAAGTTGATGTTGTACAGGGAAATATCCGATTTGAACTGACGGGAAAGGTATTATCTATCCGATAACCATAACAATTAAAGATTTTTGATGTCTTAACGATGTGAAGCAACATTCGAATATGAAGTTTGTCTGAGAGCCAGGTAACATGGAATCATCTGGCAAAGGGAGGTTTCTATATACTTAGTCTTAGAAGTGATGCTCGTTCCAAGTTGTCTAAACAATGTAGCTTCTTCCAGGTGAAGACTTTAGTCCTAAAAAGGAGTACTGTAGGTTCTATGGGGAAATATCTGAATTTGAACTGACGGCAAAGTTGGTATCTACACACGACATTCAGAATAAGTAGTTAATAAATATCGGTTACCGTTAACAATGTAGAGCAACATTGGAGCATAAAGTTTCTCTGAGTGCCGGATTACTCTGATACACTTCGCAATGAAATTACGCAGATGAACTTTTCAATTTTTTTGCTTTCACCTTAACAAAAGGAATACTTACACAATAGTTGGAATCTCGATCTCTATAGTTTAGGCCAGACTTGAGAGTCATCATGTTCAGCCGTGAACTAAACTGATGGAGCTTTCAAGAACAAGGTTGCGAATATGGACAGCTATATTGACAGATCACTGTTTAATTGGTGGCATGTGAGGATATTAAAAAACTCTCCCTGTTGAATTAGTTCGCATATAAGAAGACTTATACTGTTCCTCAATGAGGAGCAGTGAACATTTTCTCTGCTTGTGACCTGCTTTGTCTGAAATAAGATTTGCCACAATGTACGTCTCTTTTCAGCATGATCCTCTCTTACCTACCATAATCCTCCGAGTATATCTATGAAAGCATTAATGGACCCATGTGGATCGAACTCCTTGCCTTTCTAAGCTGTATGGTTAACATATATATGTTCAAAAAATTTTTTTACAAATATTTGTTAGATGTAAACGTATCTTTAGTAATCATCTTAAACAACATTTATAAAATGTGCATGTATGTATGTGTACTGACCTTTAAGCCGGAAGTCCATACTACGGGTCTTCGCGTCAAAGCATTACGCGTTTTTTATACCTCCTTCGCGTTCTACGCTTCAAGTTACATGCGACGCTTTTTAAGCGTAAATTTTTTGTGTTATTTTTTAAAAACTTCGCGTTTTACTACAACTTTTATTTATTTTTTTCTCAATAAACTCATAGCCATAGTGCAAACACTAGGAACATTTCAATATCAATGTTACTTAAATTGATTTTCAAAATAATAACTACATTTACAGTAAATATGTTCCTATATAAATGATAACCATTTTGCATTTGCCATAAATATAACAATTTAGTTGTCATTTAATTTAAACAGAAAGTAACAAAAATCTCTTTTAAAATGTTACATAATTTATTTCGAAAAAAAAACAGAAAAATGTTTAGATTTAATTGAAACAATTTATTTTATATATGAATATGAACAAACATCTAAGCATTTGTTCATAATTCCAACATTGACATTTAGTTATTCTTTAAACACTTAACAAAAGAATCCCTTAAAGCAACACACATCACACCCCTTTTCTTTTGCATTCCCGAAAATGCAATTTATAAAACCCTTAAAGGACTCTTTATACAAATGTTACTAGAACAAGAGATGATGATGATGATGTTGACATGATTTCTTATTTAAAATAGAGACAATTCATTCACTTTAACAAACACCACCATCATCATCGTTAGAAGCTTCAGGAGCAGTAACATCAGCATCCTGATATGATTGGCAGTAAAAACACCTTTCATTCCCTTTTAATGGTGTATGTTTGTACATTTGTATTTAAATGTAAGTAGAGAAGTATATTGATAAAGAGCTGAAAGTAAGTAGTTTTGTAAATAGAAACAGTATTATTAAGATACTTGACAACATGTGTAACAATTCCCAACACTTACTATATATTTACGCAACATACAAACAAGAATATTCAACGTCACGTTACCTACATAGAAACATCATTTACTTTAACATACGTACATATGTACATACTAAGTACTTTACCCAAACTCTTACTTTGAGTGTAAAAATTAAATGCGTTGGCACTTGTACGCAATTTAAATTTAAAATTGAAATGTATGTATCTCGCCCTCTATCTGTCCAATGCCAGAATACTTGTTTCCATTGAAAAAAAAAACTCTTCTTAACATTTTATAGTCAAGATAAAACTGTTTATTTGAAAATAAATTTTAAGGGTCGTTTTTTTTCTATTCTAGTAAAATATAATAAGAAACCCAATTTATTTGTTTGAAAAATTTAAATATTTAAATTTTATTTGGAATGGCGCCAACAAGTGTTTTTTCTTTCTTCAGCTACAATCCTTCTTCACTTGTCCACTTATAAATATTATGTCCATGTGTACAAGACTGTTTAAGAAAGAGTCCTTTGAAAATGAGAATATAAAAAAGAAAATAACAAGAATAATTGTAAATGTATTTAAGGTTAACACCCACTTACATTTAATTGAAAAATGTATGAAATTTATTTACAAAAATCTCACTTTTCTTAAATTCTTAAGAATTTTGTTTTGTAAATGGACTTTCAAAATAAATATGTACATCTTAGATCGAATTACCATAAATCAAAGAACAAATAATGTGAGTGATCTCCTAGTACTGACATAAAAAGAGAGCGTTCTATTTAGTTAAGGGAGCGATAGTGTAGGGTAATGTGATCCTGATCTTGTTTGTCTTGAGCACACTTTAAATATTATGCTTATCATTTGCAATTAGCACTATATGCTCGATAAGATAATATTGATGGTTGTAGTGTGTTGCGGTGTTGCTGCAACATGTGTCTTAGTTTATTTTTTCTTGTTTAAAATTAGCCATAAACCACAATACCTAGAAATGTCGAAGCTAATTTACATGTGTTTTAAATAATCAATTCCAATTAGTTTTTTACTTTTTAATTTTATAAAGAAATTCCGAAAATTAACAAGAGTTAATTTTGATTTTGTTGAAACATTGTATAACTGTCTAAAGGGGATCAGATCAAACAAATAAAATTTTATTAAAGGCAGGTGAGGATATACGGGGGGAAAATACTGATCGAGGACTTGATCCTTTAACTAACTAACTAACTGACTGACTAGCTAACTAACTAACTAAATAACTAACTATTTTGGTTGAAAGCAGGATGTCATTATCGGGCCTGTTGAGGGCTATTTTGGAGGGCAAATGTTTCGTGGAAAAAGCAAAAAACATTATGTAGTATTTAACTCTCTTTCCGTCCCCAATATATTTTGATAATTTTCCCCGAACGTCTAATAATTTCAAAGAAAGTGGTCCATAATTTTACTACATGCTCTACATTGTCAGTATCCCCGCTTACAATGGCGCCAAATATATTTTTTTTTATTCAAAGAAGTTTACTGGGTTTCACTCACCCATATTTTAATTTTTCCATTGCTGCTTTATACGGTTTTGCGTTCGTCAACTTAATTGTCTCAAACTCCCTTCCCTTTAAAGCTATTACATTCGCTCTTTCGTTGCCGTTTCTTCTCCTGAGTGTCCTGACACCCATATGATGTAAACCTTACCTCTGGAAGAGTATTAAAGCTTTCATACAATCCAATACTGTCCTTTTTTCAACTCTACAACCTGATATTTCCCTAATTGCCTTGTGTCTATGTCGCTGAATACTTATATTGAGGGCCGTGGGCGCCATATTTATTCTAATCCAATTTACGCATTCCGTTTTTACTTCGACTTCTGTTTAGCTTGTGTTGTTAATTTATAAGGGGTCTTAAATATAGAATCCCAGGCCTACTTTGTTTCTCAATTAAGAGCCATCCGTTTAGCAACACTTGTCCAATTTTCCACTTGAACAAGACATTCTATCTGGGATCCTCGTTACCAACATATTCTGTGTTTGGTATGCGATCAGACACATTGAATGATTGTGTCATAATAGAAGTATTACGACAATATATCGTTAAGGGTGGAGGATATATTGGGAGGATATTAATCGTGTACTGCGAAATACTTATCTATATGCTTATCTTATGTTTATCTTATGCTTATCTATATGTTTATAAAGCTGTAGTTGATCCTGTTCAGGAGCACCTGGTCAACATTAAAATGGTCTAACTTCTATACATTATTGAAAGAGTCTTTGAATTTCAATTTGCTATCGAATGATGTAGTGGATAGTTTCGTTTTTAACGGTTTCCACAGATCGTTCCTTTACATTGGCATGCCTAACCTCAATTTATTATACATGGTATGTATGTATATATGTCGAATAATTGAATACCCTTCTACATAAGTATATACATATGTATGTATTTCCTTTCCTAAATTCAAAAGTAAATCTTTCTTATTTCCAGATATTGTCAAAAATAAAAAAAAAACTCACATATTGCAACATTTTGTTAAAGAAATCCAATTAAAATTGAAAAATTAAAACCAAATCAAATTAAAAACTGCAAGATCATCAAACTGAAATTTAAAAAAAATCCAAATTTCTTAAAACTAAAAAAATTAGGAAGAAAAAAAAAACATTTATAAAAAGCTTATTAAACAATGAAAATTTTAGTTAAAAATTCGAATAGGAAGGCGTGTTTAAAACAGTAAAAGATTACAAAATGAAACCACACCTGAATGTAACGAAAAACAAAAACAATAAAAATCTATTGTTGGTTTTTTAAACAACAAAAAAAAAACCCAAAAAAAAGAAACAAAAATCAAGGTGCTGTGATACAAAATAAAAAGCAACAAAAACCTGAAATTATAGAAAAGGGGGAAATAGTATGCCAAGACAACAAATTTAACACACCTTATTAAACACATTGTATAATATAATGGCAAGTAAGCTATGAAGCAACAACAACAACAAGAAAAAAACAACAACTCTAGCAAAAGCCATTAAGAGATTTCCAATGGAATAGTTCATAACCACAAGGAAAGTAAACAGCAACACACCAACACCAACAAGTAGTGTTTTACATTTAAAGGGGAAATTCAAGTGCAATGGGAATAATCAGAGGGGGTTTTGATTGTTTTATTTGTTGTTGTTTTAGTAGAGAAAACTAACGAGTAGAGAGTTGTTTTTTGGGCAAAAAAATAACTGCAGTAAAGAGAGAGGTTGTTGAAAAAATCAACCCCCTTATGATTTTCAAAACAAACAAACTAACGAGTAGAGAGTATTTTTGTTTGCACTCTCTCTTTGGTTAAGACTCATTTAGGTTTGTGTGTGTGTTTTAGTTTGTTTATTATTATTTCAACTCCTGCTGCTCCTCCTTTAAATCATAAAAATTGTTAGTGTTTTTGTTTGTACAACAAGCTATTTCACTCTAACATATGTTGTTTAGTCGAAAGAAATATGGAATTTTTTTCTTATTGAAGTTTTGTTGTTGCTTTTTAAATTATATGAAATTTTGTATGAAAGCAGCAGACACAGCAACAAATTTTTTTGAATTTTATTCAAACAACAAATTTTTGGGTTAAATCAGCCGTCTACAACTAGTTTGTGTTCGAACGTGAATAAGTGCGCATCGGTGTGTTACACAATTGAATTAGAATTTCAAAAAATTTGTTAAGAATTGTGTAAAATTTATATCAGAAACAAAAAAAGAACGGCAAATTTTTTCGAAATAAGATCAACTTAGAAAACTGAAAAAATTAAAACAAAACACCGGTGTTTATTTATTAATATTATAACAAAATAATAACAAAAATTTAAACATTTTATAAAATTAAAAAAATTAACGTTATAAACATTTTTTAAAGAAAAAATAAAAAACAAATTTTGTAAATTATACCAAAAAAGAACATTTATAAAACCTTACTTCCCACATTTTGGTGTTTCCTTGTACGAGATTTGTTCAAAAAATAATTGTTATTATCTTAAAAGATTTGTTGTGACAATTTGTTATCATCTTTGTTTTTTTCTTGTTGTTATACAAACCATCTACAACAAACGTTTCACATTGTTCGAGTGTCATTGTCATCATCATCATCATCACCACCAGCAGTAGCAGCAACATCATTGTCAGCATCATTACAAAAAAATACTACAAAAAGCTTCAACAACAACATACATAGATCCCTACAAAGTACGGGAAACGTTAACAATTGTCGTTAAGTTGATTTTTTCCTAATTTTTTGTTCATCTTGCTGATTGTAGTCATTGTTGTTCTTTGCGTTTTATAACACATTGTTCCTTACTGAGCTCTCTTGCTCTATATGCTGCTGTGTTAAATTTCCGTTACAAAAAGAGTAGAAGCAAAAAATATACAAATAAAAAAAAAACACCAAAAAAAACAAAGACAAAATAGCAAAAAAGAACAGTTATATCTAAAAGGATTCTTTTATTTTTACTCTACATTTGTATTCTATTTGTGTGTGTGTGTTTGTGTCAGTGTTTTGAACAATAAAAATTAAAAAGGAACAAGTTTGGAAAAAAGAAGAGGAAACGGATAAAATTTATAAATCCTAAAAGCTTTTGTTGACAATTATCACACATCGTTTTTTTGTTCTTATTCGTCTCTTATTGTGAAACTTTTTTGGTGTATTTGTTTGCATATGGCGTTGTGTGTGTTGTGTTAAAACAAACAAAAAGGATTTAATTATTTTGGCTGTTTGATTTTGTAACTGGTTTTACGTTTTAACCATTTTAACAAATATGGCTGCCTATACACAATTTGGATATGGCTCTTATCCGTCGGCAAATCAGGTAAGTTTATGTTGTTAAAGTTAGTTGAAGTTGTGTTTTATTTTGGATTATTAAATGTTTTTAATTTGTTATTAAAAAAAGGTAGTTTTGAAGGGATTAACTTTTGTAATTGGATTCGAAATAAAATGTCTTTGAAATACAATAGTTCAAATCACGTTTTATCTTGTAGGGATACTAGACGCTGTAATTCGCATTGTTTTACAAAGAAAGTTCCAAAATTGTTTTAAATTTCCAAAATATACATATGTATATATGAATCACTATCGGGAGTGCTGTAAGCTCCTTTCGCAATGTTTGTGATAAGAATCATATCCACTTTATTCGAACTGTGGGATCTTAACACTATCATCGTAAATACTAATTGTTTTTATCTTTTTTTAATTCAATAATGAATTATAGACAATGTACCTACCGGTACTAGTATTGTTCCCCTAATACTATATCTGAAATTATATTGATTTCTTTAATTGCGTACCATTATTTTCATAATAAAACCTATTTTTAAGGATTTCTCACACACAAACATTTTAATTAAACATTAGAATGCAACTTGATCAATTTGAATCGATTCCGCGACCAGTACTCCTTAGCCTATCGGAATTACCTGAGCTATGTATACATACTTAGTTGTTAGATCTTACAATATTGTCAGAAAAAAATTCATAAAATGTCTTACACGCGTGTCAACTTACAATTTGTATCTTACAGCTTTCAAAAAAAAATCGTAACTTTATATGAAGTTTTTTTTTGCAAATTTTTCTTTCAACTTTGTAAGATAAAAGCATGCTAAAACTTAAACATGATAAAACCTAAAATATAATTAAAATTTATAGAAAAAAATTGTGGCTTCCGGTAGGTTAGTGGTTAGTGTTTTAGTCTGGTAGACCGGATGTGGTGGGTTCGATTCCCACCCGTGTCACTGGTTAGGTGTATTTCTTCGGATATGATGTGTATACATCCTCATTTCAAACTAACTACCTAACTATAAAAAAATTATTAAAAAATGTAAAAAAGATTCTCCCAATTGTTGAGAAGTTTGATCTCAAATGGACTCTTTTAAATTCATCGACTTTATGTCATTTTGCTAATAAACAGTGTGACACTTTTAAAATTGTCGTAACGTTCATGAACACTATGTTCATGAACGTCCATAATGTCATTGGACATTATGGACTCTCTTTAATTCATAGTCAATATGTCATTTTCTCAAAGACAATCTAACACTTTTGAAATTGTCAAAACATCCATTGAAACTATGGCTCAATTAATATTATAATTATAATTTCCAGTTGATGGACATTATGTCACTGTACATTATGACACGTCACCGTTTTTAGTATAGGATGCGTTACATTTGATCATAAAGTTTAGGTTTCTTGTGCTACGCATACACAGTTGTTAAATCTTACAACGTTGGCAGTTAAATGTGTAGAAAATGTCTAATACAACGTTGTCAGTTTAATGTGTAGAAAATGTCTAATAATACTGTCAACTTACAAATTTTGTCTTATTATATTTTCGGTAATGCTTTTTCTTATAAAGTTGACTAAGAAAATTTGTGAGTTCAGACGATTTTTAGATATTTTCTGATCATTTTACTGACAACATTGTAAGATATGACAACCATGTATCACGGTTTTTAGAAACACGTGTGTCTCGTTTACTGCCTGTGAAATTAGGTATGTGTGTAGAAATTAAAGACGATTTCAGATTGCCGATCTTGAATCCGTTAAGATTACAAACTACATTTAAACAAATTTTCAACGTTTAGACAATTTATTTTTAAAAACCCAACACATTTTAACTATAATTTGCTTGATATTTACCGAAACAATCTTGCCGCCTTTTAACTAAATTAAAAAAAAAAATAACTAATGTCTAGGATACATTAAAATCATAAGTAACAAGTATAAAACAAAAAATTAAAGAAAAATTTTGCAACATTTAGCTATGTATGACTTACAAAACGTCTGCTTTCAAATTGTTTAATTTTAATAATAAATTTAACTTTAAACAGCTTTAAGTTTGTAACAGCTCTATTATAAATCTAAATACATATGTATGTGTGAAAGGGACCTATAGGTCTTTTAGTAAAATTATATTTCCTTTAAGCAGTTGCATAGAAAATAATGTTTAAACACACATGTATACATAAATAGAAAAACATTAGCAAACAGACAAACCTAGACAACTAAAACAGTGGAAACTCACAAAAAAGGATATCCATTAGGATAACTCACTATCTTAAAATATGTATGTATATGTACAATTTTTAAAATTTTTTACAATGAAATGGTTTGATGATGTCTTTTAGGTCAAGTAATTACTGTTTTTCTTATAATGAGCATATTGTTATATAATATGTGCATTTGTATGTGTAATATGCATTTGTATTATATACATTATAAATTGTAATATTAGACATTAAATTTTGCTAAATTTTAAAGGCAAGCTATGGCCTAAACATCTAAATTATAATTTAACAAAAAGGCTACTTAGAAATTTTGATAAATGCTTTTATGAAATTTAAACACACATACATATGTTCAAACATGTATATGTATGTAATAAATATTATTGTAATACTGTTTAAAACGTCTTTTGTTGTGTTAAAATAATAGTTTTGAACGTTTGCTTAACAATACAAAATTTGAATGAATATGTATAATAATGGCAATGAAGATTTTAAAGGAATGAAATTATTTAATAAATAGAATTTTATCCACCTATAAACCCATATTGTTATTTTTGTTTTTACCCAGCAAAATGAAAACGAAGTACTTTCAACAGAATTACATGTATAACCATTTCAAAGATAGTACTAAGTGAATTTTCTTTACATCTGTGAAAGTGATATTTATTGACTTCTAAAGAAGCAAATAATCATTTTCTTAAACTGAAAATATATATATAGAGAAGAACATAAAAATTACTTCTTGAGAATGACTTCAGAAGTAGTGAATTGGAAAGCAAATAAAAAGGACATTCCTCCTATGATAAGACTGTATTAAAATCATCACTTCTTCACGTCTTTTTCAGTACTTTCGTCTAGTAAATTCTACTTATTTTTTTGCTACTTTGAAAGTTCTTTTTTGCTGGGTATAGTCGTGAAAATTTATCACGTTTTTACGAGGCTGAACTTTAATCTTTTAAGACTCAAAACTAGATGATATTTTAAACTGTCAAAAAGAGTTTCAGTAGTTAGTCAAAAGGACATTATCGCTGATTAGATACCAGAGGAGAACAGTGATTTTTGAGAAACTTATATAACATACATCTTCCTTTCAAACTAATTAAACTAAATGAAGCATTTAGTTTGTTTCACAAATTTTTTTTGAAAATTAACATTTGTTATTAACTATTTTTTACTAACTATAATTTAATTTTAATGACTATATACTTTTAAAGCTCTTGCTTTCTGCTCGTATCATAAGTTTTGTGGTTTGTTTGTTGTACCCAAGTGTAATTATACTTAAAATCAGTTTAAAACGCAGACATTTTAGAAAACATGGTCACCAAAGGATATTGTTAGAATAAACTAAACTTAACACTCAGACAAACATACATATACATACATACAGACTTATACTCATGTTGAAAATATTAATTAACCCAACAAACATTTTAAGAATAGACAAAAAATTGAGAATAATTTTAACTTCAAACTCTTTAATCCTTAACGTTTGATGTTTGTTTGTGATCGGCAAAGAGATTTCTTGCATTCTCAATTTCACATGCATTCATGTATTACACATCTATGGAAGTTATAAAAAACATACATTGACAGAGAGTAAAAATTGGGCACTCTAACTACGCGTTAGTGAAACTACACAGAGAGTGAAAAATGAGCACTTTAACTATACATTCGTAGGTTCGAAAACAAAAGTGAAAAAAGAGCTCTTTGCGTACCTCTGCTTTAGATCAGACAAATGCAGAGAGTAATGTATGAACATATTTATATCTTTTTTTTCTGAGAATGAGTTAGCTTCTGTACATAGGAAAACTGAGAGTCATAAGAAAGCTTTATGCCTAACACAGCTTTAAACTTCATAATGTATTGAACAAAATTTAATATTAAACAATTAGGATCTTGTTTGTTGGGTAATAAGTCTAAACATATACATAAGTTTGTCTGTAAATGTAAATTATAATAGGGACTATATAATAAAAGACGTTTTGTATTGTTTGAAACTACGAAAGCTAACAACTCTTTCTACATACAATGCCTTAACTTAGGTAAGTAGTGTGTGCTTCTATTTCTTTTTTTCAAAATTTTGTACCTCATACTTAATAACCTAAATTAAGCAACATTTCCTTTAATATGCATAATTTATAGATTAAAATGTTTCAAGTTGTTTATAGATATTGATATAAAACAAAAAATATTGAATATTCAAGCCTTAGGGTTTTAAGACATTATAAAAGCCACTTGTTTTATGCAAACAATATTATTAAGAAAATTTTTATTTGATTTTTTTTTAATTCAAACTACAGACTCTTAAGTCTCTAAGAGTCTAAGGGGCATATGTTGAAATCGAAATATTTTTATAAAACTTTTATTTTTCAAAAGATCAAATATATTCATATATTTTTTATAAACATTTTTTCTAGTTATGTCTAATTTACTTTCATAACATTTGCAATAAAACAAAATGTTTGTAGTAAAACAAACAATATAATTCTAGGAATTTATGTCTAAAAACTGTTGCCATTAAGAAGTAACAAACGCATTTTCTACGACGTAGCATGGAGAGAGGTATTTACTTTTTTGTTTGGTTTCTCTAAAGGAATTTATTTTAAAAGCGCTAAAAGATCAAAAGCCAATTAGTACAAAACACTTTGCAAATTATAACATTAACGGAAATTGTTGCCCCACTATAAGTAAATATTTATGAAGCAAAACTAAATTTAATGGGAAAACGATCTTAACTACAAACAACTATAATATACATATGTAGGATTGAAATAACAACAACAACAAAAAATACTATAACTAAATGTCTTAAACAATGAAAAAATTAAGTATTATGAATGAACAAAGTGAAAACCCCCAACTAAAATGATATTTACACAAATTAAAGCCCAGCCCATGAGTTATATGAATTACTATATAGCTAAAGAAACCCAGTTGGAAAATTGAAAGCTATGGGTATAACAAAGGTTTATCAAAAAAATGCTAGTTTAAGGATGTCTTTGTCATTTAAAACAGAGATTCAAGTTAGAACTTTTCGCAGCACAGAAATCAGGTACTCGGGTAAAATGAAACGGCTATTAGCTGAATTTTAAAGAGAGCAGTTCAAAAAGTCAAATTAGAGGCTTAAATACTGACAAAACTTTTAAAATTCCTTTTAAATCTCTTAGGTTTTTGTTCTATTCAACCTACAAAAACAATCATGACTTCTAACTACTCCCAACTTAATTTCCAGCTGGGCAAGCATATGTTTGTTGTATGTTTTTGTTGGCAGGTTATGAAAACCAATTATTGTTTAACAATTCTTAAGATGTTTATCAAACTGCTCTGCACAAAATTATCATTGCTGATGATCATCAGAGTGATTCTTTTTCTTAGGTGGCAGTGAAATCTTTTTTTTTTTGCTTTGCTTTTATCAGATTATCAAAAACATTATGATTTCTGTGTTCACCCGCTCGCTTGCTCACTCTATCTCTCTCCTAAGAATTGCAATTGCTTGCTACGTGCATAAAAGTGCTGCTGCACAACTTTTAAGCAATTGCTGCCGCAAGTTTAACAGCAACAACAGCACGTAAGCAAAAACAAAGCAAAGAAAAAAATAAACTCCTGAAGCTGTCACTTTACGGTTATTAATTTTATGATTTATGTTGCAGAGCACGAAATCGCGCGCACCAAAAGCTCAAAAGTATGAAAAACAGCGTTTTATTAAAGTATTGTTTTGTTGGATTTTTATAGTTTGTTGTTTTTGCAATAAAACAACAATAAGATGTTAAGAAAAATGGAAAAAGGTGACCAACTAGGGAACATTTTCGTTAAAGACTTTTACAAATGCACTCTTTCGTTGAACTTTTCTTTATACACAATTTTCGTCTCTTTCTTTACTGAAAACTTTTGATAAATACGCTCTTTGCAGAAAGCTTTTGATAAAGATGTTCTTTGTTAATAGCTTTGGAAAGAAAAACTTTCTTTCTTAACTGAAACCTTTTAATACATGCTTTCTTTACAGAAAACTTTCAATATTATAAACTTTCTTGACAAAAAACAGAAAACTTTCCTTACCAAATGCTTCTGATAAAGACTTTCTTTACAGAAAAGATCCGATAAGATCCTGTTTATCTTGTAAAAAGCTTTCGCTTAAAACGCTCTTTCTTTCAAGAAAATCTCTCTTCACAACAACATTTTGATAAAAAAATATCTTATAAAGAAAATGTTTGATAAATAATTTCTTTAGAGAAATCATTCCATGAGGATCTCTTTATGTTATAGAAAGCTTTGATTACAAACTCTCTGTATACAAAACTTTCGTTAAAGTTTTTTGTACAGAAATATTTTTGGTAATAACTCTCTTTATATTTTCGATAAAAACTTTCTTTATGCAAAACTTTTGACAAAAACTTTAGAACAAAGTTTCAGCAGAGGCTTTCTTTTAAAGAAAACTTTCGATAAAGACTTTTATTACATAAAACATTTGATTTGAAAGCACAAAACTTACAAAACAAAAAATCTCTTCATAAACAATTTTTATAGAAAACACAAACTTTCATGAAGCTTCTGGTTATGAAAGCTTTCGCTAAAAGCTCTCATCATATAAAACTTTCAATATAGATTTCTGTATAGAAAAATCTTTGATAAAAGCTCTCTTTTTTAGAAAACTTTCGATAATTACTCTCTTTATAGAAAACTTTTTACAAAATTCGGAAAACTTTTAATAAATACTTTCTATAGAAAACTTTTCATAAAAAAACTTTCTATTAAGAATGCTTTCGTTAAGATTTTCTTCATAGAATACTTACGATAAAAAACACATTTTAGAAAATATCGATCAATGATTCGCTTTATAGACAGCTTTTCTTATCATGGAATATTTCTGATCGTTTAGTTAGGTTAAGTTGAAAAGGGTATGAACACTCTGCCATATATTTATCTGAATACGTTCTTTCAAACCGCTGTGTCCATTAGAAATACGTAGCATCGTTTAAACCCAAAACTGGTTCCTGCTCTCGTAATATGAGCGTCTATGTCTCGTTGCTTAAAACGGCTTTGTTTTCTTAAGATCAACTTTTTTAAAATACCTCTGTTCTCTAAATCTGGTCACCTTTATCAATTTGCACAAAACAATTGCAGAAGCCTATAATGTGTAGTTACCATCAGGTTATTGGTAAAACACCGGCATAGTAAAATGTGTTGGCTGAAGTTTTTTTTTACAACTACTTCACTGCTGGCTGCTCCTTCTCGCATTGAATCAAAAATTTAATGACATAAATATTAAACGACTTTAAGGGGAGTCTAGCAATATCAAAAAATCCACCAATAATAATAATAAAAATTCAATAAAAACTTCGTCCAAAACTTATGACTCCAAAAAAACCTAAAACATTTCCCTTAGTTCTCTTTTTTTTTGCATGCGTAAAAATTCTTGCCGAAATCCCAAGCAACCCGAAAAAACAGTAGTATGAAAGTGGCAGTATTATTATAAATAACACACATATTCTCACATTGTATTTGATGATAACTGAACTCCAGTGGTCCTTCCCTTTCCTACCAATGCAAAACAAAATTTTCGTTTGTGGCTTCTTGAGCTGCTGCTGCAGCAGAAGGAACATTATAATTTTTTTAGGCACAAGCAACAGAAGTTGCAAGTAGTTTTTTCGTTGTTGTTGTTGCTGTTATTGCCCATACATGTCATTGTTTATAATTGTTATATGAGGGCATTGTTTTTGCTCAGTAAAATGTACTGCACGTTCAAATTGTTGTTTATTTGTATGAGGATGATGATGATGCGTTCTGGTTTAGACTGCCAGACATTTAAGCAGCTACAGCCAACTAGTGGAGCAAAAATACAAATAAAAAAGAATTTCTACCAAGTTTTGCATTAAAAATTCATAAATCAATTATGGAATGTGTGCATGAAAATATTATTAGTTTTGTTTGGTATGTTTTCTTTTTTTTGTCATTATTATTATTTTTATTGTTGTACCATTATTTCTTGGTTGCTTTGCAGACATTTCTCTGTGAGAGTTTGTCTGTCCATTTAGTGGGTTCTACTTTATAAGGTCTGACTTTTTTTTTATTGTCTAGATGTGTTTGTTCTTTTAGGCTTTAACTTAAGTAAATTTTTTGTTGCTTTTGTTTTTTTATATGTATATAGAGTTGGCGTCATTTCTTAGTGCAAAAGGATTTTTAATAAGGAAAATGTTGCAAGTATATGAGAAAAAAAAAAATAACAAAACAAACTTGCCTCATTTATTGGTGGCTCTGGCGTCTGGCCTTGTTTAAAATATGAAATATACTTATTGAGCTTGGTTTCTTTTTTGTTCGTTTCTTGCATTTTATTGTTGTCATGATGTCTGTTTAGGTTGATGGTTAGGATTGGAAGGTTTTTAGTAGAGGTACTTTTCTCTAGGTACTTTTTCAATTTTCAAGTAGAAAGTACAACACCTGATTAACTTTCGACAACTCTTCAGAAATGTATCATCTTATCGAGATTACTATTCCAGGGAACTGTGGCTGGGTTGATAAACTGTGACGTCTTGATTCGGGCCATATTAGTATATTTGTTAAAGAAACTTCTTTAATGAGGAAAATTAATATCTAAGCCATTGTACATCTTACTCGAATATGTATTTAATGTCCTGTATACGTGCACTTTTTCTCAAATACTTGAACTATCCAATGCCTTAAAATTGCTGCCCCGTTTCCTAGCTTTCGAGAAGCTAAAACATCACTTACATTTACAGGCACCCTAATGGGTCGTGAGAATCGTAATCGGTAAAACGAAATACGAATCTATCAAATAAGCCGAAGATTTTGTTCTTACACACAGAGAACACTTTGTGGTAAATCTGTTATGAAGAGAGTTTTCTCTAAACATACCTAAATAAGGAAGGACTCATCAATGGTATCACTTGTATAAGATACCTTTCATACATCATTAATACATCCGACATCTTCGAGGTTGTCCCGACATATAGAACGTACATAAGTATTTTAACAGCAACTCATTCTTCCCGCGAATTTGCGTTTAGAACACATCCACTACGTGCATCTGAACCTCAACCAACAGACCAGCCAGGACATAGTCCCAGGGGCAAATGGTATCGTAGTACCAGATTAAGTCGTTTTGTGGTTCGACTCCATGTCAAATCATTCGTTATAGTTCCGGCAGACTAGAGGTACTTTTAGAACCTCGTTACCCTGGAATTGCAATACACCAAACGTGGGGTCGTTCATCAAGGAAACATGCTGGGGAATAAGTTATTGAGGAAGTCGATGAAGGCCCGATTCCTATGCACTAAGGTCCACATACCGGTGCCTTTGTGTTACAAACAAACAACCTGAATACAACTAAAGAACAACTCTATCTTCTTTATATTAATACTAAACAGACTAAACTTTGCTGTTGTCTAAAAAGTACTTTTTTAAGGTTTACTTCAAAACAGCCATTTTTCCCTTTCCCCCGATTTCAATTTAAGACAGTTTAAGTATCTTTTGCGCTTTGTCACATGATTCAGTTGTCTGTCAGTATTCTTGATGTTTTTGAGAAACTCTTGTGAATATTTTTTTTTCGAATTCTATGCAAGAATCTTAAATATTTCGTTTACTATGCAATGCGTGAAATATACGCTGGGGATGTTGAAATAGTTTCGTGTTCATAATTTACCATTATGAAATTGTTATTCATCACTAATGTTTGGGTGTTTATTGAATTTGCACAAATATTTATAATTAATAATTTCCACATTATGAATCAACAAACAGTTGATGGAAAAGGTGGTGTATAAATTGCGATACAGTTTGAAAATCTGTCAAGTTTGGTAAGATTGTTTTGTGAAATAAGTTTTTGCAAATGAAGAGCTACTTAAAGAAATTTTTTGGGAATTGTTTAAGGAATACAAAGGTGGGTAGAATAAAGTTTTAAATAAAGAATAGTTGATGATCTTTAAAAAGTCAAAAAGAAATGAAGAAAAATTGGATTTGTAGGGATTAAGTTCAGGACCTACAATTATTACCCTAATTCCCTTTTGTCTAAGCTTTTGCTAAAAATTTTCGTTTTCATAATATTTAACATATGTAAAGTAACCATTAACTATATATAGCCTTAGGTTCAGCTCTAAATTGGCTCACACCTTAAAAAATTCATATTTTTATTTAAATCCATTTTTTATATACAATATTCAAATCTATCATTATTTGGTAGCTTACTAACAAGACACGCACATTACAGAATGTGTTGTTTTCTGACAACCATAGCAATTTTTTTTCATACAAAATCTGAATATAAAATTATTAAAATATCATGCAATAAATACCCACAATTTCCAATAATATTTGTTTCAACCTATAAAACAACAACAATTTTTTAACCCCATAAACATATAATCAAAATTAAATACATTATTCGTATTTTCCAGTATTTAATAATAATATTGTTTAAAAAGCATTGTATTCCGATAAAGGAGTGGTAATATCAACACCTCTAAATAACAGGAATTATAAATATAAAAGGAATACAAAAACAAATATTTATGATTTGTATCTTTAGTGTGTGTGTGTATATGTGTTTCAAATTTTAAATCCCCCCTCAAAAAAAGAAGGCAGACAATCGCATCAATAATATCCAGAACAAATATTGGTAAATTGAATCAGTGAATGAATGAATGGGCTATGAACAAGAAACAAAAAAACTAAAATCAACAAGTGGCATTATAAATATTTTATTTTTATTGTAGCAACAACAAGAAGACAACAGCAATTTAGATAGAATGGTTGTTACAATAATATTAAAACGCAAACAACAAGAACACAACAACAATGAAAGTATATTTACCAAATTATATGCATACACGCGTTTATATACATATATTTTTCAATTGCTTTATAAAAAATAGTTGTCCGAAAAAAGTTAAAAAGAAAACTTGTTTAAATACACCATTTCCCATTTTCGATAAAGAGTTTTTTTCGGAGAAAACTTTCGATAAACAATCTCTTAAATGAAAATTGCCCACAAAAATATCCTTTATAGAAAACTTGCAATAGAGAGTTTCTTTATTGAAATTATTTTTATCTAATGCTTTTGCTTTTCGTAAACTTTTCAAAAAGTCTCGTTATCGTAAGCTTCTTCTGAATGATATCGTAAGCCTTCTTTTTGAATGATATCGTTATACTTTCAATTAAGATTATCCTCATCAAACATTTTTTAATATTGACTTTCTATATAGAAAGCTTTTGATAATAATAATGAGATAAATATATAGAAAGTTTTCTATAAAAACTACTTATATAAAAATCAATCGATATAGATATTCTTTATAAAAAGCTTTTAATTTTCGAAAAATATTCTCTTCTTAGATACTTTTTGACAAAAGCTCACTTCATAAAGAACTTTCACTAAAGACACTTAAAGGAAAACTTAAAGCTTTCGATAGAGACTACCTTTATAGACAATTTTTGCTAAAGTTTTCCTTATAGGAAATTTTCTATAAAGACATAGTAATCTTTTAAAAACGATTCTCTTTAAGGAATTTATTTGAATAAATATTCTTTTTAGAAAAAACTTTTGATAAAAACTCACTTGAAAGCAAGTTTTACATAATGACTCTCATTTAATAGAAAAACTTTTTGTAGAGATTTTTCGATAGTATTTTGTTTATAAAGTGCTTTCGATAAAGACTCTTTTTATAAAGTGCTCTACATAAAATCTTTTTTTTTTTATTTAAAGAGCTTTCGAGAAAGAATCTTTTTATAAAATGCTTTCGATAAAGGCTCTTTTTATAAAAAGCTTTCGATAAAGACACTTTTTATAAAGAGTTTTCGTTAACTTTTAATAAAGAGCTTTTAATGAAGACTTTTTCTATAAAGAGTTTTCGGTGAAGACATTATATTGAAAATATTTTAAAGCTTTTTATGCAGATATGAAATATTATTAATAATGGGAAAGGTAAACTTTTGATTGGTACTATTTTTGTATAAAGCTTTCTATAAAAACTTTCTTTATAGAGAGACTTTATAAAAATTATTTCATGACCTTCCACAAAGACTACATCATTTATTAGTCAATATATTAGTTCATAGACCAGGATTTCATAGACAAGCCTACTAGAATGGTTTATAGACTAGTGAATAAACTAGGCCAGAGATTGTTTAAAAGAACCTATTGTGAACCTACTTTCGTGAAAGTTTACGAAAAAGCTTTTTGTTTAGAGAAATTCTTTCTTAAAATTTTTATGTAAACAAAATTTTCTTTTAAAAATTTCTATTGTTCACTTTCTATTTGGACTTAGTGTTTAAGAAAAAAAAAAACTCACAATTCAAAGTCATAATTTCCAAACAGTTTAACAGCTTTTAGGCCACAGCTCAACTACGACGACAACAACAGCTGTATGAAAACTCGTCCAAACAAAAAGCTTCTTGTTGGCATAAAGGCTTCTTTCTTTTTTTTTTTTTGTACAGAACGTATGGGAAAAACTTGTAGTTTAAGTTTGAACTACTACAGCTAGCTGGTTATTATCAGCACGCAACTTAAATTAAAGTATTCAACGTACCACACCACACTTTCCATAAACTCAAAAAAGTAAAAAAAATAAAAACGTACAATTCTTGGCGGGTTTTAAATGGTACTTGATATCAAACCACATTTATACTTTTTTAACGTCTTTTTTTTCCATACCAAACATTTTTAAGGTCCTGTTTTGTGAGTGTTAGTGTTAGTGTTGGTGTGACTCGTGCCTTTTGTTTTTATTAATATTTGTTTTATTGAAAAAAATAAGCTGTTGCTGTTTTAACTTAAATCAGCTAAAATTATGGCAGTTAACGTTTATGAAGTTAGGATTTTTTTGAAACAACCATAAAAACTCTCAAGGAAATCTTAACATACAGAGTGTCTCCAAAAGTTGGGGCAATTTTTATTTAAATCTCTGTTTTATACCCTGTTTGTGCACTCAATAATGATATGAAAAATTATTGTTATTGGCCCTGGCTAAAAGCATAGAAGTGGTCAAAAGAAGAGGCTCAATTGTTATTTAAGATAATTTTATGCTGGAAATCATTAAGCTTTTTATGACTATACAAACGTAATTAAAGATTAGATTTATATAAATCTTAACAAGTTGCCCAGAAAGCTGAGAACAAGAAAAACTTTTTTTCACTTTTGCTAACCAGTAAGTGTAGAAATATGTGTGTAAAAAATGTTTGAAAAAAAAAACAAAAACAACTACAAACATTGACTTCCTGTCTTAAGTAAAACTGTAGAAGAGAAGATATTGACCATGGCTGGTCATAAACTTTAGTTGTTTGTTTTTCATTGTTGTTGTAGTTGTTGGCTAAATCTGTTTAAGCCATCATTTAAGAGTGTGTAATTTGATATGTGTAATATTATTATTATCATTGTTGTTCTTGTTGTTGCTTTTGTGTGTATTTCAACAACAACTACAAACAAAAAAATGTGCAAAAAAATCTTATGGTTTTTAAATGTCATCACCATATAATTTGCATATTTGCGTATTTTTTTACGTTTTAATCGTGGCTTAAAGATCTTCTTTAAATGGCACGACTTTGTCAGTTAGTGTTTGCACAAATATACAAACATTTACGAGGCATAAACGGACAGACGAATGGACTCACTAACAGACATATTTTTTTTATGCCTTAAGCTTAATGATCAATGAAAAGTTTGTCATTGGAGCGCAAAGCTTGTACAAGTTTAAAAGAGTAAAAAAAATGTATGGTCTTAAAGTGCGTTTTAGTTATTTATGTTAAAATGGCTCCATATTCAGTTTTAATGGTTATTTAATAGGAAATTAAATTGCCTTTTTTATTTCAATTTTTTGGGTAATTTGTTTAGAATTTGTTAAAAAGAAGCTTTTTAAAAGAATTTGCTTCAAGAGATTGCAGACATTTTAAGACCTAATAGTTACTAAGAAAACTATAGCAATTTTGTTAGTCATTAATTAACCAAATAATTAATAACTTTAAGTCTTTTCAGATTGTTGTCATTACTTTGTAATGCCTACTTTATGCCACGTAGATTACAAAGTAATGGTTTCGAAAGTTTAGAAGTTAAATAGGTTTTTTGGTTCTCTCACTTTTATTTAAGAGAGAATTTGTGAAATGTTCCTCCCTCTCTCTTTCTTTATAGAGAATTTTCGAACAAGGCTCTTAAAAGAAAACATTAGTTTATAATTTTTAGAAAACTTTCAATAGTTAATTTTAAATATGTCATTAATAGAAAGCTTTTGAAAGAAATTTTCTTTAAATAAAACTCTAGTCAAGACTCTTTCTCTTTAATGAAAGTTCTCGATAAAGACTATTTTCTTTCTAAAGAACATTTTTTTACTAGGAACATACATTTTATTGAAAATATTTGAAAGCTTTCTATGTAGATAATGTATAGAATAAAGATAAATCTCTTTACTTTTTTATATAAAGCTTTTCAATAAAAAATCTGCGATAAATATACTTTAAATGTAAAACTTCTGTAAAAAAAAGAAAAAAGCGTTAAATCTATATTACAAAGTAATAGAATCGAAAGCTTAAAAGTCTAGTATATTTTTGGTTCTCTAACTATTAGACTTATAAGAGAGAAGGAGTGGAAAGTTTCACTTCATAAATACATGTCGACAAAAACTCTATAGAGAATTTTCGACAAAGCTTCGTTTTTATTACAGTAATAGTTTTAAAAGTTCAAAGCTTTTAAGCTTTTGATTCTCCTAATGTTATATTTTATATATTTTGTATGAGAGAGGGAGAGAGAGAGAAGAAAAAATGTTTTATGGCTGCTTACTAATCATTGTTTACCAGTAAACCCTAAAGTAGTTAAAAAGTTGTTGACCTATATAATATAGTGCGAAATTCTATATAGAAATCTATTCCCTAGTAGCACAAATTGCTTTAAAAAAAATTCTGTTAGTATTAACGTTAAAAAAAAAAAACAAATATTTATTTACTAAAAATTTTGAAATGTTAAGCCATAGACATTTGCTATTTCTAAGCTGGCCAGAATAACCGAACAAAAAAACTTGAAACGTTCGTTGCGGTTGTCGGTTTATAAGCGCATGCGTACCTTTTAGAAACAAGTTGACCTTTTTTTCTTGTGGTCGTTTTATTTTTTTGTTGGTTTGTTTCTTAAAAACTATACCCTTTTTCCAAGTAAAATATATCAGATATTTAAAACACACACACTGACACATAAAACAAAAAATCAAGCCGAAAAACCTTTAACCGCTTAAAATTGTAGAATTCATATATAAAATGTGCTTTCTGACTGTCTGTCGGTATGGTCGTCTAAAGCAAAAGAAAAAAATGAGAAAAAACTAAATATACAAACAAAAAAAGAAACTTCACAATCTGAAATCTGTACGAGTGATAAATTGAAAATTAATGAAGTGAAAATAGATGGAACGGATCGCAAATTGCGCCAAGCCAATAAAATATTTTGACATTCGGAGTTATCGTCTTAATCTGCTTCGATGACTTTTTGAAAAAATATATATGTATATGTATTTATACATGGATATTTGTATATACACATGTATGTTTGTATGTCTGTTAAAGAGAGTATTTTAGTTTAACTTAAATGCACACCAAATACTGTTGCAACAATACCCATACATTAACCATGAGAGGGTTGCTTGATTTAGGTAAAATACTAAAATTGAAATTTGTTTTTAAAGAAACGGTTTTTTAAAAATAACTTTTTTACACTGTTTCCTGTATAGTTTAGTGGGTCACTTTTTAAGAAAAAAAGTTTCAACATTGTTAAATTTAACTCAAACTTTTAAGTTATATAGATTAAGAAGAGTTTAATCAATCGGTTTCGATTTAAAAACGATTAAAATCTTAAAACTTGTTAAAGTCAAACAGCTTTAAACAAAGTTTAATTTTTATTAAAACTGAAAGCTTAAAGTTAGTTTAAATTGAAATAGCGTTCCACAAATCCGATTTAAACTTATACTACAGTTAATTAAAATACTGCTTAGTTAAACTAACGCTTAATCCTAAATTCTAAAAACCAAAGAAATTTCGAAAAATTTTCTAAGGAAATGGTATATTTTAAATGATCCATATTCCAAAGTAAGGCATGAGTTGTTATTTAAAAGTTTCAAAACACACAAACTTACAAACACGTATTCAAGTACAAAGTTGTACTTGACCAAGTTAAGTTATGAACAAAAAACACAGCAACAACAATAACACAAACAAAAATTAAAACAAACCAACAAAAAAGACCTGTTTGAAAAATTCCGACTTAAAACAATTTCGTTTTTTTTTTTGTACTTAATTTTTTTTCTGTTCTAACTTGTTTATTATGCTTCTTAGGTTTTTTGGCCTTAAAAACTGATCCACATTAATTTTTGTTGTTTTCTTTAATTTTTCAGTTACTTGGCGGTAATGTAAGTCAAACATCAGCCGCATTATTGACATCGTCAGCACACAATGCTCCATCGCCGTTATCTGGTCGTAATGAAAATTCTCTCAGTCCATCTGGCAACTCAACGTCGTCATCTTCATCATCCGTTTCATCAAGCGGTGGCGGCACAACAAATGTTGGTCCCCTAAGTCCAGGTGCAATGTCACAGACATCAACAAACAATGCGGGTAATGTAGCAACAAATACAACAACGCTTGGCCATTCTTCACTAGTTAATGGCCCGGAAGGTACAACAGCCAATACAGCATCATCAATGTTGGCTGCAGCCGCTGTTGCAGCAGCAGCTGCTGGCGGCTCTACATCAAATCATTCACCAGGCAGCGTTAGTGCTAGTGGTGGTGTTGGTTCAGGAGGTGGTTGTTGTGAAAACGGTCGTCCCATTATGACAGATCCTGTGTCTGGTCAAACAGTGTGCTCTTGCCAATACGATTCAGCACGTTTAGCTTTATCCAATTACTCACGTATGCCCACTGGTAGTGTAGGTGTTTATGGTACAGCATATCCATCAACCGAACAAAATCCCTATTCTAGTATTGGTGTAGATAGTTCTGCCTTCTATACTCCATTGGTAAGTAGTCTGATCGTCATATATTGATTTAAATCAACATTTAACAAGCCTAAACACACATATATTAAAAGGATGCTGTGTTGTGTTTACCATTTTATGTAAATTTTTATTTTTACCTTTGCGCACACACACATATGTACAAACGTATAGATTTTAATTACCTTGTAACTGTCAAATTGTTAATTGGATTAGTATTGTTTACGTCTGTGTGTGTGTGTGTGTGCATACTTTGGCTTTTAAATACTTGCAACATGCCTTGTTGATTATGTTGTTGTTATTATTATTGCTGCTGCTGCTGTTTATTGCTCTTTCAGTCTATTATCATTGTTAGTGTTGAGTCATTAAGATAGTTGGATTTTTATTATTTTTGACCTATAGCATTTTTTTGTTTAATCCTTTAAATAATAAATTTATATTGACAGCATGCTTAGATAGAAAATCATGTTTAAAGAAATAAATTAAATTATTTCAATATGTAGTATTGTTAATTAATTTACAAGCATTTAATTTTGAGATAAAAGGGTTATTTGTTGATATAGATCGACTGCCGGACGTGAAAAAGATTTTTTCCGTTTTAGATTCCTATTTCATTAAGCGAGTCAATGGACTCTTCAAACAAAACGATTAAATCTGGTTAAAACCCATTCAACTACTTTGTGAAGCCTGGATCAATGGATGGATTTGTTCTTTTTTTGCTACAATTACCATTATATTTTCAAATTGTTTTTTCTTTAAAAAAATTTTCAATTAAAACACATAGTCCTCAAATTGCTACTTTGCTCCTGTGTTTAAATCCTCTTAATATTTAATATTATTGTCAATGTTAAACACATGTACAAACATGTCAATAAAAAGTAATAATACCATCTTTGTTTTGTTTTTTCATAAAAAACTATACAATAACAACAATAAGAGTAAACAAACTATTGTCATTGACGATTACATATAAAATAATAACAAGAACAACAATAGCAGCAGCAATATTACTAGAGCACTATCAACATCATCACCATTGAACCCTTTCAAGCCCAAACCAATAATATTTGTTTTAACAGCAAATAACAATAACATCCATCCATCCATTCACTCAACTTAACTCACTTCCCGCATTTTCACACATGCTTCTTCATGTTTCTCAACATATGGGTCGTTATATAGGGAACTTGACTTTTTTGGATTTGAATAAAATAGTTTTAAGAATAATACAAATTTATATGTATAATTGGAACTATGTGGAGAGGTAGGTGTAAAATGTATATTCCCGATTAACAAAGGCTACATCCAGAGCTAGAATTGAGGCTTAACTGGAACTATATTAGGGATATGACTAAAACTTAATCATAACTATATAAAGCATTATAATTGAAGTTAAATTCGGACTATATTAAGACCTACATTTGTGACTATATTGGGCCTATACAGAAGACAACTATTATAGTTAAAATGGTTCTACATAAAAAGCAGGGACTAAATCTAAATTGGGATTATATAAATCAGATCAGAAATACATGTGCGATTCCATCTTTATCAGCGGCTACATTGAAGCCGGCTTAGCTTTTCAGCCGAAGGAAGTCGTCGGCGGCACGGCTTGCAAAATATTATCGGCGGCCAGCCGATGCCGATTTGAGCCGTCTCGACTTGTTTCTCTGGTCGCTTGTAGCCATAATTTAAGTAAAAAACGGACTTTATTAAGAGATATTATTGAAGCTAAACGGAGACTATCACTATAGAGAAATTAGAACTATTAATATATTTGGAAAAGAAAACCAAAATCTATCTATATAAATTGCATGAAGATCAAATTAGGACTCTATATTTATTCTGCTTATTCTATAAATTCTGCTTAATAGGGTCTAAGAGGCGATTAAAATTAACTACTACTGGAGATTACAATAGAGCGACGATGAAGACTAACATGGCTATAAGCAATATATCCAGCAGTTAGGAGAGAAGTTCGACCAAAGGTCAATGCATCCCAATATTACTGTCAATAATTCGACTTTCGTAACGAATGTGTTTGTAAAAAGGAAATTAGTCATCACTTTAGTGTCCCTTTAAAAGAGAGAGGGAGAGAGAGCGATGACAGTCATCACTTTAGTGACCCTAGGTAATCTATAAAGCAGACGCTTGGCTGCTTAGGACTAGCTAATTGATTTTCACTTTGCAATGTATGAAGGGACAATTGAGTTCTCCATGGGACAAGAATAGCTTGTCACCTGTTCAGTCATTTGCTGGGAAGTAGACACTTGACAAGTGTAGCCATGTATTGACCGTTTAAGACTAGCTTTCTGACTTTCACTTCGTAGTTTATAGTGTGACGATTGACTTCTCCATCACGCACATGCTGAGAAATAGACACTTGACAAAAAACTTTAGCGAAAAGATTCATGGCCATATATTGAGTACTTAGGACCAATCTTCTGACTATCACTTTGTAAACTTTAAAATGACGACTGACTTCCTCATAGATAGCTAGTCAACTGCCCAGCCAGTTGCTGAGCATTTTAAATTTGAATTCTGATAAAAGAACATTTTTGACGTCATATTTTAAAACCGAAAAGGGATTATGATATCTAATATGGTTTCACCCATATGTATTTACATATACATATAACCGTATTGTATTGAAAACAACCATTATGATTTTTTTGCTTTTTTGCATTATTTGTTTTTTCTTGTGCTTTTTATTATGTTATGTATTAGTTTCTTGTTGCTGCTGTGTATGTGTAAATTTTATAAATAATTTATTTAGAATTTTATTTTAAAATATTCATTTTATTGTTTGGGTTGTCGCGCAAAAACAATTTTTGCTCCCAACCCATCATCATCATCAAAATTGTCAACATCCTAGAATATACACATCATCAACGTCACTAAAATAGTAATACACACATATAAACGACACACACTTTCAAGTCACAACTACTACTAGCTTTTAGTGTTGTCATCTCAACACACTTTATTAAATATATTAGGCTGGTTCCAAAATGGATTGGCTATTAAATTTTTATTTAAAACAATTCTTAAGTACGGTTCTAGTTGATTTGATCCTTATATTCTATTTTCGTAAGATTTTCCTATGTGGTTTTTATAGCGTTTAAAAACTTCTAAATTTATTTAGTTTTGCCAAGAATGAAGCCTTTCTATTAAACATAAATACACAATAAAGTAATAACAACAACTTTAATTATTTTATAAATTTTATATTTTTTCTTTTTTTTTCAATTTAAACTTTTACTTGTCAAAAAAAGCCCAGCCTCTAAATACTCAGACTACAAAAATATTTAATATATTTACGTTTGTATATGTTGTTCCAACAAAACTATTGTTGTGGGTGTAGTTGGCAAAATAAAATAAAAAAAACTATTTTGTTATTTAATAAATATTTCTGTTGTATTGAGATCTTTAAAATAAGAGTTTACCATTTAGTTTAAACAAAAAAAAAAAACTTTACAGCAACAAAATATAACAAAACTTTTTCAATTATTAAAAAAATGTTTTTTTTTTCTTCTTAATAATGAAAAATATTTTATTGATTTTATAGACTATTTCTATTATTAATGATTTTGTGTATAGAATGAAGTCAGAGAGTATTGTCTAAAATTTGATAAGAAATTCAATTGAAAAAATAATATAATAAACATGTTTTCTATTAAGGTTATTTTGATGAATGAATAAAAGGTTAGATATTTTGTTTTCATAAACATTTCTATAAAAAACAATTTAAATTAAAGTAATTAAAATTGATATTTTTTCTAGAGCAAAATGAAAATAATACAAATGAATAGCAAATGGTAAATCTTTAAAGCAACTCATTTTAAAGTAAAATTTACAGATTTCAATATTTTAAAAACTTATATTTCTTGAAAATAATTTAAAAAATAGCTTGTTTTTGAACAGATTTTACGAAAATTTTAAAAATTTTATGTTATTAAAAAAATAAAAATCTTCTATTTTTAAAAAATTTCCCAAAAATTTCTTTCCTTTCATTAAAAATTCGTCTTTTTAAATATTTTTTTTTGTGAAATTTTTTCAAACTTTTATATTTTTTAGAAAATTTTCCAATTTCTTTTTATTTTATTGAGAAAATTTTATTTTGTCTTTTTCTTTAGAAAATTTTTTATTTTCTTTTCATTAATAATTTCTTTTAAAAAAAAAAAAAAAACTTTCCAAAATGTTTTATTTTTTATACAATTTTCAAAATTTGTATATATTTAAAAAAAATTTTCAATAATTAAACATTTTTTTTAATTTTTAAAAATTATATATTTTTTTAGAAAATGTTCCAAAATTGTCTAAATTTTTAAGAAAATGTTCTATATTATTGATTATTTTTATTTTATATATTTTTTAAACAAAAGAATGTGATTTTTTTTAATGTCGAAATTGTTTCATCTTTTTTAATTTTAATAAAAAATTTTATTGTTTTTTAAGAAAAATTAAAAATTTTTTCTTTTCTAGAAAATATTCGAAATATTTTCTTTTATAGAAAAAAAATTATAAATGTTTTCTTTTATGGAAAATATTTCAAATATTTTATTTTGTAAATTTTCGAAATGGTGTTCTTTTTTCAAGAAACATTTCGATATTTTCCTTCCATTGTATAGAAAATTTTCAGTTTTCTCTGTTTTACCGAAAATTTTCGAAAGTTTTTATTATAGAAAATAATTAAAATGTTCTAATCTTAATTTCATTTCATGTTTTTTAAGAAACGTTTCGAAGTTTTTCTTTTTCTTACAAAAAACTTTCGAAAGTTCCTCAATTTTATAGAAATTGTTCTCTGTTTAATAAAAATCTTTCCTTAAAAAAATTTTTAAATGTTCATTTTTAAAAACTAAAATAAAATTTTAGATTTTTTTCTCTTTTTTAAGAAAAATTTTTAAATTTCTCTTTTTTTACAAAAAAAAAAAAAAACTTTGGAAACTTTCTCAGTCTTTAGAAATTGTATCTGTTCTACAGAAGAAATATCTCTTTTTAAATAAAAAATTTACTTAAAAAAAAATTAGAAATTATTTTATAGAAGATTTTTGAAATTTATCACTTTGTGATAAAAATTTTTTCTATTTTATAGAAGATTTTAAGATTTTCTCTATTTTATAGAAAATTTTAAGATTTTCTCTTCTTTAATGAAATTTTGAAAATTTTCAATTCAATAGAGAAAATGTTCGAAAAATTTCGTTTTAAAATAATTTTTTTTATAGAAAATGTTCTTTATTTTAAGATAAATTTTTCTTTTATAGAATTATTCAAAAATATTCTCTTTTTCATAGAAAATATTTTAAATTTATAAAAAATATTTGATATTTACTTAAAAAAGAAAATAAGAAATTATATTATAGAACATTTTCGAAATTTATATATTTTTGATAGAAATTTTCTCTAATTTATAGAAAATTTTCTGTTAAAATTTGAAAATTTTCTCTTCTCTACAGAAAATTTTCGAAAAATTTCGTTTTAAACTAATTTTTTTTTTTGAAAATTTTCTTATAGAAAAATTTTTTCTTTTATAGAATTATTCTATAATATTCTTTTTTTCAAAGAAAATATTTTAAATTTTTTTATAAAAAATACTTGAAATTTTTAGTTTAAAAAAATTTTCAGTTTTATAGAAAATTTTGAAATTTTTTTCTTTTATAATAGAAATTTTTTCTTTTTTATACAAATTTAAGAAATAAAGTCTATTTAATTATGTCTTCTTTTTTATACAGAATTTTTAAAAATTTTCTCTTTTTTTAAATTTTGAAAATTCCACTGAAAATTTTGAAAATTTTCTCTTTTCCAATTTTTTTCTTTTTATAGGGAATTAATGTAATTTTATAGCAAATATTTGAAATTTATTTCTCTTGAAAAATTTTTTTAAATTTTACTTCGTAACTAATAATTTTTCTCATTTTTCTTCTCCTTCCAGAGCAATCCTTATAGTCTTAAAGAATCTACCACCGGCACCGATATGTCCGCTTGGTCAACAGCCGGTTTACAGCCAACAACTGGTTATTATTCATATGATCCAACATTTGCTTATGGGTAAGTTGCTTATTTTATAAACTTTTATCATTTTTTTTTTTTTTTTGTTCACTTTAAATATTTCTTGAGAGACTATTTAAAATTCCAGTCATAAAGTAATTAAACAAACAAACATATAAAACAACTTAAGTGATTTATTACTTTTATAAAACTGAGAAAATAAAAAAACAAAAATTATCTTAATTTTGTATAAAATACAAACATTTAAATAAACTCTTATCATAAGAATAAATATATGTATAAAATTCAACAAATCTTTTAACACTTAATAAATTATAAAAAAATGAATATCAATGAATTATTTTTTTTTTTGTTTCTATTATCTGTAATGTGAATGCACACAGGCAATATGCTGCAACAAGTCGTCGGTACATGTTGCTAAGCATACAATTTATAGAATAGAAAAAGTTAGAAAAATTGTTTGATTATAGTTTTTTTCTATTAAGAAAATATTTATAGATTTTTTATTAGTAAATAAATTTTTTCTGTGATTTGCCTTGGGCCAAACCAAATAAGCTTTAGAGCTATGGATTCTTAAGCAATTTTTCTTTAAGTTTTACTTTTACCATTGAAAAACGTTCCTTTTTTTGCTGTTAATATAAGGAATAATATAATAATGGTGGTGGTCTATTGAAAAAGTATTAAAAATTGTCTACTTTGTATTATAGGGGTTGGCCAATGTAGAAGGGACTTTTAAAATGTTCTTACTATTGAACAATTTAATATCAAGATCTTAAATATTGTATTGAAATTGAATGTAATAAAATACTTATATTACTCATATCCAAATATTGTTTGACTTTTGTCCACTTTAAATGAACCATTACCTGTATAAAAGTTTTATTTCTTACACTTTTTCCTGTATTTTTTTCTTTGGTTTTAACATTCAACAAGTGCCTTTCAGAAATATCTTAGATAAAGCAAAGAAAACTTAGTAAAAAAAAAGAATGAAAAAAGAAAAAGTTTAGCATATGCTGGGGTTTTCACCAATAAAAATAGAAATTATAAGTTTTCATTACACCATCAGACATTTTACGTACAACTTAAATATTTAATCCACTTAACGTTAAAAGCATTTTCAATTCAACTTTCTATTCATTTTTTTGTCGCTTTTCAACAAGAAAAATTCTTTAAATATATATTTCTATTTTTTTCATATAATTTTAGTTATGGTGCTTCTTATGATTTGGCATCCAGACGTAAAAATGCCACCCGAGAATCAACGGCCACCTTAAAAGCCTGGCTTAATGAACATAAAAAGAATCCTTATCCTACGAAAGGTGAAAAAATCATGTTGGCCATTATCACTAAAATGACTTTGACTCAAGTCTCAACATGGTTTGCCAATGCACGCAGACGTTTGAAGAAGGAAAACAAAATGACCTGGGAACCAAAGAATCGTACTGAAGATGATGACGATGATGCCATGCTGTCGGATGATGAAAAGGAATTGGAGAAAAATGATAAAATCTTAACGAATGGATCAGTAGGAGGCAATATGTATGGCCAGCAAATGCATAAAGGTAGGAGGGGTTTAACAATTGTCTTAAGAATACCTTCAAACTTTTGTTTTACAACTGTTTGAAAAGTTGTTTTATTAGAAATCCCTTTAAAATTAAAGTTTTAATTTAAAAGCCTTTAAGAAATCTCCTTGAAATTAGTTAGTTAATGTCAAAGGTTAAGTAACAAAAAGTCTCCCTTAAACTTTTTTTGTTTGAAAAGAAAAGTCACACCCCCCCACCTCATAGCAAAGAAGCAATGTTAAAGTGTTCTCCATAAGTATACTTAATATAACGTTCAAATACAAACCGGAAGTTGACAGCACTTGACTTAAGGATAAGAAATAACAACAGAAAACAAGTGCTTTCAACATAAAACCGAAATGAAATAAGAATAAAAAGGACCTTTAAGTTTAAGCATCATAAAAAAAGGAGGAGGGGGGTTAAGAGACTTAAAGATTTATAGTCACATTTAAATCATTTTGAAATTAAAAAAATAATAAATTTCTATAAACTTTTCTATTTATTTGTAGAACATGAACAACTTAAAACTAATCACCACCACAATGTTAAACAACATGATTTAAAGGATGATGAAGAAGATCGTAAACCAGAAAATTTAACAGCCAGTAGACAATTGGAAAATTACAATACCGCCTCATTATATGGTACAACAGCAACGGGACATCATCATTCGAATAGCTATCATCCTTATCAAAGTCAACAGCAAACACAGCAACAACCGCATCACAACCAAAGTCTTTACTATCAACAGCAACAGCAGCAGCAACAAGGTTATTTAACTAATCCTGCCTCAACTATTAGAGATGAGTGTGGCATACCTATACCAGCCACAAAACCAAAAATTTGGAGTGTGGCCGATACAGTGGCTAATAAAACACCACCACCATCCATTAGCAGCAGTGGCCAGTCAGCCTATATGAGCAATAGCCAGCAACAACAATTGGCTGCCCAATCGTATTATGCCAATAACTTACAAATAAATAATCATTTGGCCAACAATTCACCCCTGTCCATGATGAGTAGTTATGTTAATGCAGCAGCTGCTTCACCCTACTCACGCCTCAATACAGCCTATCCTGCGGCTAGTAATTATAGCGCCACAGCGGGACAAATGTCAAACAATAATAACAGTTCAAATACCTCAGCAAATATGATGCAACATATGACCCAACAATATGCTGCACAAAATTTACACACCCAACAACAACAGCAGCAGCAACAACAACAACAGCAGCAATTGCAGCAACAGGGTCGCTTGGGGTTTCCTGAGATACAACCTGATACACCACCCCAAACACCGCCCAATATGAAACATGCCAACAGTGCCAGCATGCATAGTTTAATGAACAGTACTTCCTCCTCTTCCAATTCTTTGGCATATGCGGGAAATTCAAATGTTTTAAATACTTCCTATGGCAGTGATGTTTCATCGCATACCTCTCGCTCAGGTTTAGAAATGCAATAATTGATGAAAAACCTTTTATGGGGTTTACACTCTATCACTTCAAATAACAACAGCAACAACAACAATTATTCCTAAAGGGTTAAGTGCAACTAACTTTACTATATAATTATATAATATTTTATTAATTTAGCTTTAATTGTAAGTAGATTTTCTATGGCGACAAAAGCCAGAACTGTAAAATAATGAATTGTTTTTTTTTGTTTTTTTAATTGTGTAAAACAAGAGTTGTGATTAATGAAGAAATAAAATGATGTTGGGTTTAAAATTAGAATGGCTTGCTAAAGCAAAAGTAACAGCTTTGGGACATACAACTGCCGGGGAAATTCAACTCAGCTGAACCATTAGACTGTACCGATAGATAGGGCTCACCTACTGGGTTTAGATCTTAACTGATTAAAGGATAATCATGGAAAAGAAGTAGAAGAGTGGGGAATAATTGTTTAACACTGCTTTAACATTAACTTTTTCGTTTTAAAACTACAAAGGCAAGAAGTACACAAAGAGAAGTCGAATTCTCTTCGGATCCGTCAGATCTTCTAAATTGTTTAACAAAGATATTGTTAAAGATAACTTTGTAGTTTTAAGACCAAAAGACAAGGAGTTTACAAAGAGAAATCGAATACTCTTCGGATCTCTCAGATCTTCTAGTAATTGTGATGTGACATCTTTACTCTTTAAAATTTTTTATAAATTCTTATCATTTTTCATATAAAAAAGGCCCGAAGTGTATATAATCTACCTAAAAAGCTTTCTTATGAATTAATACTTACTTATATGGTGCTTTTGTAAAAGCTATTCTCCTAAAGAAAGCTTTGAAAAACGAGCTTTACAATTTATTATTGCAGTTAACTCTGGGTCCTTTCAAAGTTGACCTATTTTGTAAAAAATCAAATTTAGATTTAAAATGCTTAAAGCTCAAACCTTTATATGATTTTCTCAAAGCTCCAATGCTAATATGGACTTAAAAGGCAAAATTCATAAAAAAATCTCAAAATCCGTAATATTCTACTTCAACATTTTTCACCAAATTGCACTAAAATGTTTAGAATAATTCCCTTTAAACTATTAAAAGACCATAAACTAAAGTAATTTTTTAAGTTTTTTTATTACTTTGTTAATGCCCCTGTTTAAGATGGATTAGTTTGAGCATTGTGTAGCAAAAAACAAACCTTCTCATATAAATACCTGCTATATGTTGTGGCAAAAACCATTTTTCATTGCAAATAAACTTTGAGTTTATGACTATTAATAATATTTTTAATGCTTAATAAAAAAGAAATACGTTTAAATGCGATATTTTGAGGAAGTAGACCAAATTTAAGTGCAGATAATAATATGACTCTTGTGCCAACACATGTTTGAACATGTGTTTTGTTATTTCTTTGTTCATTTATTTCATTCGCTTGTCTTTTTGCTTATTTTCCTAAGCGCTACATTTTTAATTAATTGCTCTACTCATACTTAACAAATAAAAAATGTTTAAGCGACGCGTATTTAATACAGAAAAAAACACTACAGCTGATTATTTAAACTACAGTTGTAAAAAAAGTTTAATGACTTTATTTTAACACTTATTCACAGATCTTTAGTCATTTGCAACGATCAGTGAGATAAGTTTTAAAATTAAGTATTCACCACGAATTGTCTATACCCTGCAGGTGATGGTTTTAACAAAACTGTTTATGTACAGATCAGCTTTAAAGAGCTTTTTAAACTTTCATACTTAAACAACTCTCTATTCTAAAATGTTTACTCTAAAGCTATGGAGAAAATCTATCAAACGATTGATTCTGAAATAACGGTAAAAAATGTGATACATGGTTGTCAGATCTTACAACGTTGTCAGTAAAATGTTCAGAAAATGTCTAATAATCGTGTAAACTTATAAATTGTCAGAAAGAGCATTACCTAAAATATTGAAAAATATATAAGTTGACAGTATTATTAGACATTTTTTGCACATTTTACTGCCACCGTTGTAAGATCTAATACACGGTTGTTAGATCTTACAATGTTGTCAGTAAAATGTGCAGAAAATGTCTAATAACACTGCCAACTTACAAATTTTGTTTTCCAATACAGTCAGTAATGCATTTTCTAACAAAGTTGCAAAAGAAAAAATATAAGTTCAGACAATTGTTAGATATTTTCTGAACATTTTACTGACAACCTTGTAAGATCTGACAACCGTGTATCACGTCTTTAACAAGCGTGTATACATAGCATAACTATTCATAAGCATTATCCTTAAAACAATAACTACATCATACAGCATGATCTTGGAAATATCAAGCTTCCTACATTATTTATTATAATTCAAAGGGTGTTTTAGGGTGTTTTTCTATACCAAAATCTCCAAAACTTATGTATTTCTCAAAAATTTCTAACTACAATTTTATACATTCAAATTTGTCTAATTTGGCCAAAAAACAAACTCACACATAAATACAACTCTTAACTAACACTTTTATCTTTTTATTTTTATAATTTATTTAACATATAATTGTCGTAAAAAATTCTATTTAAAATATTCTCTTAAAGAAAACTTTTCAACCTAAAAAAAAACTACAACTAAAAATGTATAAATTTTCTTCTTTTTTAAATTTTTCATTTTACAACTTTATTCGTATTTCTCTAGCTATTAACGGTTTGTTTTAGTATTAAGAAGTAAGTTCACCTAAGTAATTAATAATAATGCACTTTGCAAAAAAAAATACAACAAAAAAACTATATATAAATTAAATAAAATTATATAAATGAAATTAATTACAACAACTGCAATAATAATAAGTCATTTAAAAAACACTTAATTTTTTTTTTTGTTTCTTAACTCACTCTTCATTATTTAATTTCTTTTCATTATACTTTACTATATAATTTATAAGTTTAAAATTTAAGTTAATATCCCCATTAAAAATATATATTAAAATATATAAAAACTGTGATAATAAAATAAAAAAATTTAACTTTTATATATATAAAAACTTATAATTACGAGAATCTCCTCTATAGCTAAAGTTTAACATTTATGTTTGTATGTATGTTTGTAACACACTAATTGTTAGTTTATAATAATTAATCATTTAATATTAAAATTAAAAAAAAAACTAACTAAACAAAAACACAAATTGAACATTTACTATATAAATCATTTAGTTAATCTACTCTGTATATGTATGCAATATGTAAAGAATTATTAATCATAAATAGTATTTCACATTAAAAACAGAAAAAAGAAACAAAATTTAAATAAAATTGTATATAATGATTATTACATGAAATAAAATGAGTTTTATTTTTTTAAATTGGTAAAAGGTCTTGAGATTAAATTCTTTAATGAGAGCTAATAAAAAATTTTAAAATTTTCAATAGTGCTTCGTTGTAATATATCGATTTTCTATTTGTCTCACCTAGTGATGACCCCAGAGCTTACATCATAGATGATTTATTTTCTTACGGAACTAGAACTGAACTAGAACCAAACTTAAGCTGAACTAGAAATTAACTAAAACTAACTAGAACTGAAATAGAAATGAACTAAACTGAACTAGGACTGGGACTGAACGAAAAATGAACCAGAACTCGAACTGAAGTAAAATTAAACTAGTACTTAACTTGAATTGAACTGGAATGAAGCAGAACTGAACTAGAAGTGAACTAGAACTGAACAAGAACTAAACTAGAACTGAACTAAAAACTATACTAGAAATTAACTAAAATTGATCTAGCACTGAACTAAAACTGAAGTAGAATTGAACTATACTAAAACTGAACTAGAACTGAACCAGAACTAAACTAGAACTGAACTTCAAATTAACTAGAACTGAACTAGAACTTAAATATAACTGAACTAGAAAATGAACAAGAACTGAACTAGAACTGAACCAGAACTAAACTAGAACCTTAACTAGTAGTTAACTAGAAATGAGCTAGAACTGAACTAGAACAGAAGAAGAACTAAACTAGAACCGAACTAGAAATTAACTAGAAATGAAATTGAACTGAACTAAAACTGTACTAGAAAAGAACTTGAACTAAACTAGAACTGTACTAGAACTGAACAAGAAATGAACTAGAACTAAACTTTAACTGATCTAGAAATCAACTAGAACTGAACTAGAACTGAGTTATTACTGAACTAAAATTGAACTAGAACTCAACTCTAACTGAACCAGTACTAAACTAGAACTGAATTAGAGCTGAAACAGAAGTGAGCTTGAACTGAACTAGAATTGATCAACCGGAAATTATCATATGATATTCACTTACCTTTTAATATGTCTTAAAGTACTGCATCTGATGAGCACAAAAGTCGGAAATTGGAACATTTTTAGGTCTATCCCGATCAGAATGGTTGTAGTAGATTATTCACTATTCTGGACGGAGCATAATTTCCTGGGAAAACATTAATGGAACTAATAGCTTCACCATTATTTCTCATTGTTGTGTACTTCCAAGAACCAGTTCTTTTGAACTATATACATATATTTACTGGTCCTATACTAGTTAAATGTAGCGCATTCTAGTTTTAAAAGATTGTAATGGGACCCTTTCCAAATGAAATAGAGTTCAGCTAGATTCATACACATATCATAAAGAACTAGTTCAATAACTTTTCTAAAGCTATCCTAGAAATAGTTGGCAAATTGGAACGTTCAGCCTGAATACTCTTGCTAGCCCTCTCACTTATCGAAATTAAAATGGATTTTATTTGAGAATTATCCAATTAGCCATCCTAATAAAAAACTTAAATTAGAAAGGGATCATCATAAGAGTTTAACAAAGATATATTCAGAAAAAACTACGTTTATCTCGATCAAGTATATACTTATTACTATCGTAGCTTAACTCGGCGAATAAAAAGTTTGCAATCTGTTAGTAGCTTCTAAACTCTCACCAAACTACAACTTTGGATCGATGGCTTCAGGGTTTTTGTAAGTTTATATCAACGAAGAGACAATTAGATCATGATTCTTGAAAGCAAATAATTGGAGATAATTGCGTAAAGTTATAAGCATTCTAGTGCGTAAAATATCAGTAAGTTAGTTTGAAAGGAGGATGTATACACACTAGGACACTAACCACTAACCTACCGGAGGCGTAAAATACCAAAATATGGAAATTGATGTAAAAACCGTCGAGGTCCACAGATCATTAAGAAAATTATAGTTGGTTGTCTTCGAGTTGGTGCTCGAAATTAATTCAATGCTGATATAGTCAATGAGTTTTGTCGTACTCAAATGACTGTTCTCTTATAATTGTATATTGGAAATGACAATAAAGTAAGCTGTTTCGCCCAATAAAAATCCAAAAGTACCCAATTATTACCGAAAAGATTTTTAAAAGAGGTCCTGATGCTTTCTCATCCGAGGAGAGAAACCAAAACGACACTTTTTGGAGTTAGCAGCAGCGAGTCAAAAACCTAAAACTTAATGCCATCAACTAAAAACATTGCCCTTATTATACAGTTGACATTTATTTAGAATTAATTGACCATAATACGATAATTTAGCTTAAAAATTCGGGGAAAGTCTCTAAAAATGATACCTTCAGATAAATACAGAAATAAAGAGGTTTTCATAAAGATTAACGCAATTCTAAAAGAAGTTACATTGTAGCAGAAGTGTACCGGACATTCCTAACATACACGCATACATAAAAAAGGCCTAAAGGATTTAATCGATTTAAATCTGTTTTCTTTTCAATGCATTTTTCAACTTGGTCAATATATCATTTGAAGATAAATTACATTTAATAGTTTCTGAGAATTTGAAGTAGTAATTTGACAAATTTTCCAACTCTTTTTCATTAATGATAATCCTTTTTATTTAGAGGGGTGTGTGTGTGTGTGTATGTGAGAGAGTGTTTTTGTGTTTGCCTCTTATGTCACAACACATTGTCAGGTACAATGTTGACATTTTCAATGAATCATGGTACGGACAGTTTTAAAACATTTTGTGACAGTTTTTCCATTTTTTCTACAACTTCTTGGTTTAAATTAACTGAAAATCATTAATATGCTCTTGAATAAAGATGATGAAGAGAAAAAAGGGATGGAAAGGAAAATGTAAACACACGTTTAAGGAATAAAAGAAATATACAAGAAAAAAATAAACCACATGAGTGGTTTAAAACCACCGTAGGATATCTGGCCCAACTGAACGCTAGCTCACTGAATGTCTGAGTTATTAATGATGGTAATTTTTTCAATGATCATCAGGTGGACTTGAAATGAAATCTGTAAAAAAAAGGAACAGAAAACATAAAAAATGATACTTTATAATATGGTTTTCTTATTTTATTATTATTTTTTAGCCTTTAAGAATAATTATGTAAGATCACATAAAGAGGATTGTTGTTTTTTTTCATTCACTAAGATATCTTTTTAAATTTTACAAAAAGAGCAGTTAAGGACATGTTATGTGATCTTAAACATTTAAGATTTGATTTTATTTGTAGTTTGTAAACGAAGAATCAAAATCTCTCGTATGTGTTGTATTTAGAGATTCCGACAATTTGATAACTTTGTATTATTCGTATGCGTTTTTTTTGTCTGACTGCTAGTGTTTTATATATTCAGACGTGCAATGCATCCACAGATGTACTTTAGAAATTTTCTTTTAATAAATATTTGGTTGAATAAAGGGTTTATATGTAGTTACACGCTATATGCGAGGTTTTATTGAGAATTATATTTAAACTATATACAATCGTATACGTGATTTTAAAACTATATAATAACATGAGCTTCAGATACATCCACATGAACTGAGTTGCTTGAAATCAAAAAAAAATGAAGGAAAATAAACATTTTCGATCTTAAGCAGATGGAAGATCTTTAAATTCTAAGATATACGACAATATAAAATAAACCATCTATCTCCGAGATACCAGCATGCGTTGACATAACAGGTTCTTTAAGAACTAGTTCTTTCACATTGTGCCTATAGATCTTCATATTTGTCTGCAGTTCAGCGAGGCTTAACTGGTTGTTTGAAATTAAGACCACAATTTCCTGCAAATATTCCAAATGTATTGCTTCCATTCGTGAGACAGCTATCCGACTACATTACCACCATTCCAGGAATGAGTGGTGTATGGATAACCAAGATTTATACTGACCATCTGCTTTGAACTGCTTTCTTATTTCTGGAGTCTTTTGTGTTTCCGGTTATATACATGGTCTAAATAATATAACCGGGCTTTCTCAAACAAAATCTCCGATTAAAGTTAGAAATCATGAGGTTAAATGAAAGTTATGTGAGCTTAGCGTATTGTCCATGTGATGTTATTACGTAGATTATTTTGTAATATGTCAACCTTACATGGATCCATTAGGTCATAAAAAACGTTGCTACCTAGCAGATTCCATCTATGAGCAGCTAGGGCGACACGTAATTGGAAAGAATTAATACTCTTTTTTCTACAGAAGTCATTTATGGGTAAGTTCAATCTTGGTGACGAAAGATCAGTGACCGATGACTATTGTTAAATTCCGTAGATTTGTTATAAGACAGCCACATGATCCTCGCCAGTCTAAGGTATCTTTAGCCAAGAATCGAGGGTTTGCAGTTTGAAAGACCCGTTAGATCATAGAAAAAGATTAGAAGATACCGTCGGGCGTCTCGAAATTGACATCGAAAGTAAGTGATACTCTCTTCTTCCCACAGAAGTCATTACTAGGTAAATTTAGTCTTTTAGCATGGTGACGAAAGATTGGTGACCGATCACCATTGCAGTCAAATTCCGTAGATTTGCTCTCGGAAAGTGATGTACTACTAGGAATCTTTTTGAGTTATACGATGGCCTCATGATTCTCACCAGTCGAAGGTATCTTTAGTGAAGAATGTATGTCGGTGTACTCTCTTGGTTGTGAGAAGTCCATTATAGCAAGAAAATCGGTGTTTATATTGTCAGGTAACTGTTGATGACTAACGATTCAATATAGGGAATTCCGGTAATCTAGAACCAAATTTTAAGTTCCAAATACCACTTAGAGCTCTTAGGACTGTCTGAATATTGGTATATATTATAATGTCAGATGAACCCTGAGACAGTTCGCTGAAAATACAGATAAGAGCGAAACATTTGGCTGCAAGTTTATAATAAACTTATATGTGTTATATAGAAGCCACCTCCTACATCATCTTTTGCCATGTAAATGCCTTCACATTTACATGGCGTTGAATCGACAATAAAAAGCTTCTATTAATATATGTTTCGGGGATACAGTTATTTATGTTTTCTGCGATTTTTTCTAGGGTCAATAATTGATTTTCTTTAGTATAATTGCTGTATTTTGGGAAGCCATTTGAGCCATTAAATAGTTTAATAATGGTAGACCAGTTCATCATAACATAGAGAGCATTTGGGCAATGCTGATGTACGGTTGATTTCTTCAGATCTGTTAAGACCAAAGTATTGGACATTTGTTTGGGAATAAATCCTATTACTTGCTTAATAGCGTGTTTAAATCGCATGATAGTTTCGAATCCAGGATGACTACTTATATTTTTGCACTATATGACAATTTTAGTTTTACAAGAAAGAGTGAATGTGTGTACCTTTATGTTATAGTGAAAATAACTAGTTACTTTTCTGATGGATTTATATCTGGACGACCAAGACGAGAATCCAGATATTTGCCGGATACTGCTACGAAAACATATTTTGTAAATGTTCCTTAAACACATATGAGAATGTTCCTGTTTTAATTTGTATAATAATGATCACTTGATTTAATTTTCTCTTGATGAATCTTGATATCAAGCAACTGTATATTTCTTTTCTAAAATGTCCTTTTTAAGGCTTTTTTGCCAAATTTCCAATTGACCCACTCTCCAATAGACTACGTTTAAAAGTATATATCCTCATATTCCTGATTGTGGCGTTTACTTTAAGTATCTCGGAGTATGAGTAGTTTTAATAAGTTCTTTCTTGCCTCGCTTTCCTTAAAAGGCCAGAAAATTATAAGTTGTCATTTTTAACTGTCATATGTGTTGGCTACTGTTTTTTTTTGTGTGTGAGAGTTTGTCTGTCTGTCTTTCGGTCATTCGTTTGTTCGGTCCGTTCGCCTCATAGTTAGTAAAGTTTCTTAGGAATTACAATTTCCTATAATAAGTCTTATGGACGACAACAACAAACACTCCTCCTTTTTTGTGTAAATCAAAAAAAAGTGAACGTGTGTATTTTGTGATCTCGTTTATTTTAGGTGTTTTTGTTGTTGTTGCTGTTGCTTTTATCTTTAATTATTATTTCTGGGTATTAATAACCGCAACCATAATAAAAAAAATGAACTCTAACAGCAGCTATAACTAAAACTGAGGCAATATAGTTTTTAATTTTTTTATAGTTTATTATGTGTGGCATTTTTTGTTATAATTTTTCATTTCTTTTCTATTTTATTTCTTATCAATTCTTTAAAAAAGGGTTAATTGTTATATTATCACAAAAACATTCAAATAGTCTAATATACACACATACACACTTGTCTAAAATAAAGATTCAACTTTTTCTCTTAGACCCCATCTTACCTCACACACAGTCCTATAGGCCAGGCACGAACACAAACACTCTAATTCACTGTTTTTAGTTAAAAATAGTTGTGATATCTATTAACTGGTCTAATAATGTTATGATTTCTATAGAATTTCGATTAATAAATTGTCTGTGTGTTTTTTGGTAACAGCTACTCAAACAGTTTTTTGTCTTTTTTTTTCTATTGTTGTTTGTGTATTTTTAAATAATGAGAAAAAACCTGCTGTGAAGATGTAAATTTCATATTTTGTCTGTTGGTTTTCAACTGAAATAGTTTTATCAGAAATTTGAAAGAAAGAAAATAGTTCATACGTAAGAGATGTCATGGTTTATTAATTACTTTATAATGGAGATCATTATGGGCCAGCTACTGCTGTGATTTTAATTGTAAGATAAACTCTATTTCAATGGAAGTTTGTGGTTAAGAAGACACACCAATTTGAATTTTATGAGATCATTAATAACCGAATTTAGATTGTTCGATTTAAAAAATAGTTTATTGTGTATTTTAACTAAAAGTGATTTGTCTTATGAAGAGTCATGATTGTGATAAGTATTAATTAATAGTGAGAATATTTTGTTATAGTTACCAAGCTATGACGACATGTTTGTTAAAACTAGAAAAAATTTGAAAGTAGAATTGAGATCAAACAAGCAATGGCTACTATAATACGTTAAATACTAAGAATTATTAATATGTTTTTTTGAGTAATCGTATATATTAAACTATCACGGATTTCAAGAGCTGGGTATGTCTAACTGTTACCATTTTAAAGATGTTCTTGTTGGCATGATCTTAGTTAATGACATGCTAATAAAGGTTCCTAAGTTGCTACAGATAATGATTTTTCGTCGGGACATGTTAACTTGATGAAAATGGGAAAGCGGTGCTCTAGTCTATCGGGACTATAAACTAGTGTCGTCAAATGTATTCTCGACATTTCCTAGAAATTATTTTACTTGGTTAATCATGTACCACAAGAACTGGCAGATCACAGGGTGAAGTTTTGAACTTTGACTTGTCTCGGTTATTGGAGATGTTAGGTATATAAATCGAGATAAGTTAGGTGCTGTTGCCGAGAGAACAGATACCTTAAAGAGAAATGACAGAGAAGTAAACGTTAGAAATGAGTTGGTGTCATGTGTATGTATATGAAAAAGGATGGATGTTCGATGGTTGGTGTATTGGATGTTTTTCATAATGAGTATTTCGGATGAATGAAGTATGGTATGCTTAAAAAGGTGATGGATCTTATACAAGGAATAACATTGAATTTTCTTTCCTAGTCCAGGTATTTTCAGGACAAGTATATTTCAGAACAAGTCCTCAATTTTATTTTATATATTTGTCGCCACTCACCTGCGTGATTGTAAATGAAAGTGATGTGTTTGCAATGGAGTAGGTAATGTTGATAGGACGATGTGTAGTACATAAAAGTTCAAGAAATACACCTAGGCTATCATGAAAAAATATATATTTTGTTTACTGAGAATATTATTATTCAATGTTCAGAAACTCAATTTCCTGGACGTAATTCCCAAGAATTTTCCAATCAGTGGTAGTTAGGAATGTTATTTCCGGAATAACTTTACTTCCAAGATCTAACTTCGTCGAATGCCTGACAGTGGCAAAGAAAGTGCTCCACAGTCTTCTTCACATGCTCTACATTGGTCTGAATTCGCATGGCCAATTTTGTATAGGTGTGTCCACTCAAAATACGTACCATCATAATAACTTCGGACTGGCTCATTTTGAGGAGATTTCTCGTCTTAATATCATCAGGGTCACCCTATAGGATCTTTGTGGTTCTATTCACCGTTTCATTATTTCAAAAGGCCCTATGGCATTCTCTCACCCATATTTTTAATTCATCTTTTGTTGTGTCATATGGTTTGCGTATGTCAGGTTTACTACGTCGAGCTCTTTTCCCTTTTAAGCTGTTACATTAGCCATATTCCTGAGTGGCCTGGTATTCATATAATGTAAACCTTACATCTGGGAGATTATTCCGTTAAAGTTTTTTAATTGCCTTATTGCTTATTTTTTATTTTTTATTTTATTTTTTAATTGCCTTATTGCTGTTCTAGGGATTCCTTTGAATCCCTAGAATCATTATTATGGCATGACTTATTAGAATACTCATAGGGCATATATCCCAAGTCCATTCATCGTTTTCATAAAAATTCATGGCATTTGTCCATGCCACGCATTACTTTGTCTTTACCACCATGTTTATTTGATAACATCGTGTATTTACATTGTGGATTTTACATTATCCGTTCATACTTTGACAACGAATGTTATTGGAAAATTAACATTCGTTATTTTATAAAAGACATTGATCAATGAATATAAATGGTATAAGGTAATTTGCCGTTTTAATTAGTAGCTCTCTGCTAAGAGTCTTAGCAGTGAATTATTCTATCGAATAGCGGTATTGGCTTTGAAACTTCTTTATCGTCCGTAAGATGTTCACATATTGATTTATGAAAAGTTTGAGGCGCCTTTGCGCAGTCCCTAGAATAAAGTTCATTATGTTTAAGTTATTTTACAAACCTCGAATTGGGAATGTATTTTTTAGTGTCGTATTATCTAATCAAGTTATCGTATCATCAGATCAAGTAACTATCTACCAAACTCCAACTATTCTTTAAGCTTAATTTGATGCCTCCTTGTTGTTTACACCTTAGTCTTTAAAGAGGTGTTGAGAAGATTTTTTTCCTTAAGATGTTTGTTATCTGGGAAAACGATCATTGGTGTTAATTGACAACTCGACATTGTTTATCCACACCAAGGTTTGATCATACAAATTTAAAGTAAAAATCGGATACTAAATGACCTTAGAACTGATTTGCAATTCTCAAAATTCGAAAAGGACACCTTTTTTAAAACAATTTTGAAAGTGATGTATTTCTTTGCTCCGTATAATATGATAATATTTATGAATACATGAGTGTTTGTACAAAACTACAAGTGTTGAAGTAATTTTCATACATGACGATACATGTAAATTTAATGACTTTTGCGAAAAAGTGGCAAAAACTTAAAACAGATGACAAAAAAAATTTTGTGCCGGAAAATTTACACTAGTACGGAAAAAATTGCATAATCATTTCAGAAAAAAATATGAGACAGTAGAATGACGATTGACAGCAAGACTGTAAAGAAATTAAACTAAATTTGATATAGAAACAGGCAGTTTTGTCTTGCTCTTGAAAGAATATATATACATGTTTAGCTTCATTTTAATTGTTCAGGTTTTTATGGAGACCTCACATATTTAAGTATAAATTATAAAACATGTTATAACTGGGATTCATATGTTAAGTGTTTTTGCAAAATTCCCGAAAAAATCAACAACTGCATTTTCATTCATGTACAAATCTTTCATTCATAAACGTTATTACTTTTTGAGACACACATTGGTAACAAAAAACAAAAGTTTTTTAAACAGAGTAAAATTATGTACACGAGTATAATTAACAACTCATAAACACTCATGGTATAAAAAGAGCTTTTTATTGCCAGTAAAACATAAATTTTGGCAATAAAAAACATTAAAAAACTGCAACTACAAATTGCTTCTTACTGCTAAATTGTTAATTTTCATTGTTTTTGTTGTTGTTGTTGTCCACTTATGTGTTGCAGCACAGGAAACAGTGTCAAAAAGAGCAATCCCTATTAAAATCCCAAAAATAAAACAAGTCGATAACATAAAACAAAATGCAAAAATCTGCATTTTAATTATGAGTCTATTAAAGTTTTTATGTAACAAAACCAAATGTTAATGTGTTTTGTAATTAAAGCGAAAAAAAATCCATTGACATTTGGCTAGAAAGTTTTATAGATGATGAGTACATAATGTTGCTGTAGATAAGTGCCTTATTTTACAAATCAGAACATCCCGATTTGGGCTTTATGTAGCATAATTACGTCAAATATACTTTTATCTCTCCCCAAAATAGGCACAACTAAATTTTACATAAGAATAAATTACACCATTGATTTTTTAATGATCGGCCATTATTTGATCTAAGCCTCCATGCAAAACCGCCTTTAAAAAATGTTTAAAACGTCTAGAAGTGACTTGTAACCGTTAAGAAATTCTGCATAAATAACTCTTATATACAAATATATTCCTTATCCAAATTCTATGAATGGTCCATGTGTGATCCTTACTCCCATATAAAGCATCTTTTGGAGAATTGATTAAATTCTTTGATTGCTGATACATAAATAAGCAGTAGCAACTGACTGACTCATTCTCTACTATATAAGTGATCAATTATATAAATTCGAGACAATTGAAGTTTGACATTTGGAAAGTAATGCAAAATTAAGCAAATTACAAATATTAAAATGCATGAGTATTAAATTGCACTAAAAAATAATCGCATTTAAAATTAACTTTTAAACAAATTCATCAAATTTAATTTATGCCCCTTTATTAAGAAAATGCTTAAAGTCATTAAAATTAATTGTTATCGTCCATCTTCACCGGAAGTGTTTATTTAAATTAATGAATGAAATCTGAAAAATATCATTAAGTTTGTTGGCTTTTATCTTCCTTTTTTTGGTTAAACTTAACTTGAAATTTAACTACCACCTCTCTTACGGCGCGATACTACGAATCAGTCTTTATACATTTCATTTCAATTCATTCATTCATTCGTTCATTCATACTTGTACTTTTGTGTTCGTCGCAAAACAGTATGATTGTGTTAACAAAAGTTTATGAAACATAACATTTTGTCAACATTTTTGGCAATTAAATTATACATGTGTACATTTGTTAAACATTCATTCATATATGTATGTATGAAACAAAAACAACAAGAAGTTGAAACTTGACAATCATTTATTTCATTCATTCAGTTAGTCACTCAGTCAGTCAGTAATTCATTCGTTCGTTCAGTCTTTTATTCAATTTGTATCTTTTCAACTGAATTTTTGTTCTTGTCTGAATGAAGGTTTGTGATGTTACAACATCATCATCCACATAAACTATTACTGCTATAATAAAAACAACAGCAACAACAACTTCATATTTCATGTAAACTGCATGTGGTGATTATTTGTTTTTGTTGCTGTTGTTGTCGTCGTCGTTTTGTTTAGTTTTGGCCAAAATGTTGACGTTATTAGTTTGATGTTGTTTGTTGCTCCGTTTAAAATTAATTCCATAAATATGAACATTCAATCTGTATGTGTGTTCGTCCATCTCTTTGTATAAGTTTGAGCTTATTTATACTTATTTTCTTGTTTGTTTATGACTTATTATTTTATGTCTGAATTGCATTCCGAAATTATATGTATGAATGAATCGTATGTTGGCACAGCGAAGCACAAAATAATAGCATAATGTTGTTTTTTAAAGAAATTATATATGACTATATTTAACTTGTCCATTCATTCCCAAATCAAATGGGTAAGAGTTGAAATTGCATTCGAGAAATGAAATTGCCAATGCTTGTCATCTAATGACATGGAGTGGTCCAGAAAAGCAATTCTTACAAGTTGCCAATAAAATTCTTAAAACGATCTAAATGATCCAGCCCACTCTTGCATCATAATGACTTGAATGTAACACACTTCTACTAAACGTTTGGGATATCTATAAATCAATTATCGCGAAAATTTTTTTGACGAAGAATAATAGGTTCAACACTTTCCTGTCACAAAACGAAATTTAAAGTTTCAAAATTACGACGGAAAGTAGAGAGCTTTGAACAACGAAGATTAAAAGTAACAACATCTATATGAGGACTTCAAACTCCATTTGAAACTATAAAAAGTTGTTGGTTTGTATTGAAAAACAACTTCGTTATTAAAGAAAGAAAACGTATGTATCTGGAAGGAACATATAGTATTTACTAGACATAACCGGTCGATTTATAAAACACAACCGCAGTCACTTACAGGAACTTTAATTAATAATCAGAAGACTGCACTATAGAAAATACAACTTATGGGCCTGATGATTTTATGGACGAAAAGGAAATTGAATGCATAATGAGCCAGTGCATGCATCATTGAGGTCAATTGAGATCTGTCGAAAAGTATCGATATTTTCTATGTTGTCAAGAAGGGTTGTTGTTGTAGCAGTGAATATTGAAGGTAATCCTAATATTCCAGATAACTGTGCATTTATTAGTTTCAAAAACATAACACTTAGGTTCGAAACAAAACTGTACAAAAAGAAAGATTGAAATGTTGTTGATTGAAAAAATTTGAAATAATGAAATTCCTTTCCAGATAGAGAAACATTTTGACAGTAATATAAGGGAATTCTACTTAATATCCTAACCACATCCCTGACAAATGGAAGGCAATCACTGTCTCATCAGGACAGTTACATAGAATATGTTCCACTAGTTCCTGTTGGTCCTCACACAGCCTACACAATCTATTTGAATAGCTATCAGAATCGATATGTCCCGCCTACACTAACTTGGCCCCTTTACATGTGTCTTGGTTATTCTACCTAATTTCAGCTTTTTTAAGAAATAATCTGCGGATATTGCTCTAGATAAAATATAACGGAGTTGCTACTGAAACGGCGTCGGAACTGTCAAGAGCAGATCCCTTTCTGTCAACCTCATCTGCCTGTTCATTACCGTAGTAGTCCCTATGTGCAGGAACCCAAACAAGGTTAATGTCAGACAGGCGACCCACCATTGACAGATCCTTCTTGCATTTTATAACTAATAGGGAAGACTTATACCTGTTGATAATGAATGGTTAACAAGTTAAAATTAACGGCAGGGATGGAGCTTACGGCATAAAAAAACTTCTAACTTCTCTTCTAATTAAATAATTGCTATGTATTCATTCACACCTGTAGGTATATACATATATCTTCATTTTGCAACCATGACTCTAATGTGAAGCTGACATTCGAAATGAAAAAAAAAATAGTTGAACACAAGAAATTATTATGTTGTTCCATGTTTTGTTGTATTTACCAACAATTTCTAAATGGTTGTCATAATTACAATAAAATGATACCGCATGCGACATTTAAACTTATTTTAAACAACAATAAATAAACAAGACACAATTATAAAAGGTCGCAAATATTTAATAAAATGTGGAAACATCATATTGATGGTGAAAGGTTAACTTCATATATCTAATACTTTTTTTAATAGAAGATACTCAGTCAAAAATATTTCTTCTTATGTAAATCATATGAAGTTAAATGTTTATCAATTCTATGTAAGTACCATAGTACCCAATTTATACATTGAAATGCTTTTTAAACCCTACACCACTTTGGTGGGGAGGGTATATTGAGTTTGTGCTGATTTTTGTAACATACAAAAATATTCGTCCTTTACCCACCTTAAAGTATACTATTCGACTTAGAATCGTTTTCTGAGTCGATGAAAATAGTCAAATCGGTTCATTATTTCGACTAGCCCCCATACAACAATAATCACGTCTTATTTGACCCCATACAAACTTCCCATTAAAAATGACTTGAAGGTCAAAATTCACTTATAAATTCTATATAAATAACTTTGAAGTGGACGTACTTCCTCTATCAACATTTATAAAGATAGGACCATACTAAACCTTAGTCCCCCATAATCCTTTTGTAAAAACCTCTTTTTTTTGTCAAAAAAAGTAAAAATATTCTGGAATAAAGTTTAAAAACACATCAAATACATTTTATTTTAATAATCCATATATTAAAGATACTGACAAGTGTACGGTATCATATGGTCGGCCGTGCCCGACTATACATTCATACTTGTTTTGGTTAGAGATTTGTCTCCAAATTCCTTTATTGTCGCCGACAAGTATGTTTCGTCGATATCGGTACAAATTTCTTGAGAGCCATTCGGATAATGTTATAGCTGCGAGATGTAATGTTTATCTCTGTCAATGAAAGTGTAATGGGTCGATTATGTATCTCGGTTGCCACCTCAGTTGCGTTGCCAGTTGCCAAAATTATGTGGATACTAGACGCTTTTTAAGCAATAGTTTGGAAGTTTTATAAAAATTAATGTTTTTTTCAAAAGTAAACTTTATCCAATTAGTTTTTGGTTGACCTGAACCATTTCGAGACAGAAATAATTCTTTTATGTTAAAGCTGGCAACTCAACTGAAGTTCGGTTGCCATACATAATCGATCCATAATAAGGTTGTTAATATCAAAATCCTACAAATATTTTCCGGAAAATACCATTATCAAGGTGTTAAGATATCATCAAGAAACTCTAAATAGTTTTGTAACAGATAGACCTGGACTCCAAACCGACAACTCCGATATAAACGAAACTGTAACTTCTACTCATCTAATCAAGGACGAGCCAAGCGTTGACGTGATTCACCAAGACGACTTGTTAGTAAAATCGAAGACTACAGGACTGGATCGTTGCTTCTAAGCAAATTAATATTGTTACTCAATTATTTCGAGGGCTAAATATTTCCAAATAACTATGCAAAAGGACTTTCCCGGAATAACTAATATTTGTATCTTTACAATCACAATTTTTCTCTAAAGCAAACATTCTTATTTTTAGAACATTACTTATGGAAAAATTTAATTTAATTCTTAATTTCTAGTCATTATCGATAATCCTAAGGATAAACTACAATGTTGCATTTCATGTTGTTTCTTCAAATTGTTAGCCATTATAAGGACCTTGTTAACTATGGCGCCATTTAGTTTAAAACTTTTCGAATATAACATGATTATCAGACATAAATCTAATTCAATCAGATTTAAGCATAATTTATATTATTGAAAAGCTGAAGAAAAGAAAAAAAAACAAAGAATCGAATAAAATATATATACTATATGACAAAATAATGTGTTAAGCAGACGTCAACACCTTAGATACAACAATAACAATAACCCACCAAAATGTCAAGACAACAAAACAGTAAACTTTATATTCATGCTGCAACTGTTTAGAAAGATTCGTTCGTCTTTACTTTAGTGGCTGACTTTTTCCTTTTTTTTTTGTTTTGATTAAACATACTGCTACTCATAACTAGAGTTGTCCTGCCTAAATAATGTGTTGTGTCTTCTATACCCCATACCATGATAAGGGCTTCGAACAACATACAACCTTTGGCTTGACTCTGTTTAAGGTTTCTGTATTTTTTTCTTCGTGTTTTTGTTTTACGCTCTCCCTGCTCAGTGTGTTTTGTCTCATAGTCGTTCGTAATGTCGATTTTGTTTTTTGATCTGATCGAACATCAAAATAAATCAACTTAAAATTAACCTGACTTATGCTCAGTCATATTCATAGCGGGATATTGAAATTGTGGAACGAAGACTATATATATAAAAAAACCAAACTAAGTTGAAGTAAACAGAAACTGAAGTTGTTCATGAAGATGCGTGGTGGTAAGGAGGTTGTGTTAGTGTGATGGAAATGCGACCCAAGATCACGAGGAGCTATAGGTAAAGAAAACAACAATATGCTAAACAGAATTCTAAAAGGCTTAAGTTTCTTGTGAAAATAAAAACATAGTCCCGAACATGTCCGGCTTCCTGGGGTTTACTCCAAATAGCGATTAAAGGAATCTTATTTAAGATTATCGACTTTCGATATATTATATATGAAAATCTGCTCTCGATGCTTTTTGACAATCAGAATGTAAGTTCCATTTCATTAAGTCATTACAGTGACGCCTTCCGGACGCTAATCTTTAAACATTTCTAATTAAAGGTTTAACCGGAATAACATCGCTCCCAGCCTGGTTTACATTATTTCTTTAGTTAGCAATAATCATCGAGTGTCATTGCGTCGATAAAATACCAGATCGGCTTTTCTTTCTTACTGTCGAATATTATCTTAAAGTTAACCTTTTCGTCTGACTTTATTGCACTTTGGCTGTCGGAAAATAACAATGTTGAAGTGCTTTACGTCAACGACTCGCGTGTTGGTCTCACGTTGATACTTTTACAACCTCAGTACCAGCTTATTTTAAGACTTACCAACATCCGTTTTAGCTAACTCAAGAAGCTCAAAGTACTTTCCTCAAATTTGGATTTAAATCACAGCTACCAAGTACACTCCGATAACTGCGACAAGGAATAGTCTTAAATTCTGACCTGTGTACTACCGGTTCCCCTTTATAAGATTCACAGGCACCTTAAATCTCTTTCAAAGGAATGATAGGTAATCATATTTAGTTTTCCAAGAGATAAGAGTTTTGGTTAGGAGCACCGCTTCATGTCTTACATAACTTATGGCTGGATAATGTCCAGCCAGCTTTATCAATGGTATCTTGTGGATTTATTGGCTATCGGAAAATAACAGTGTTGAAGTGCTTTACATGATAGCCTACCATGTTGGTACTTTTACAATCTCAGGGTGATCTTATTTGATGACTCATTAACGTCCGTTTGTTCATCTGAAGTGCAAGTAGACATTTTTACAGGGTTCAGCTGGTCTATGTACAATTACTTTGCTCGATTTTTGGTTAAAATCACAGATGCCACGTACACTTCAAAAACCGGGACAAGAAAAAGTCCAAAACTCTGACCCATGATACCAGATTATAAAGCTCCCTGGCTCGATTTCCCGGTCATATCATTTCAAGAAATACCGAAAGGTAACATGCCCCGGGCGGGGTAGTCATTTAATTAAATTCGCATTTCTTTAGAGTACCGAGTGATAAGAGTATCTCGGCTGCAAGCGCCGCTTCAAAACTTACATATTTTTCAGCTGGGGAATGCTCAGCTTTATTTTATTGAGCTTTGGTAGACTAGTGCTCATGGGTCATGACTACTATACTTATACCCAGGCATCATGACAGTTCAGCTTTATTTTATTGAGCTTTGGTAGACTAGTGCTCATGGGTCATGACTACTATACTTATACCCAGGCATCATGACAGTTTAAATTCACAAGAAATCCTGTAGTATTCGACGCTATCGCTAACTGATATTGTTATCTAAATAATCGTTCCTTAAAGGATATTTCTTCTTTACCAAGAACATATGAGTTTCTGTCTTTGTTCCTTTGCATACATCCTTCCTTTTACGTCACAGACATTCCTATCCCCTGTGTGTATGGTCGGGAATAAGACCATTATCTAAATAAAAGTGCATAAAAGGAAATTTCGTCTTTATCAAGAACATATGCGTTTCAGTCTTCGCTGATTTATCTACATCCTTCCTTTTACGTAATGAACATTATCGTAACTGATTTGTCGAAATCCTCCATCGGTTATGGTTAAATAAATTTCATTTCTTTCTAATTAAAAAATCCTTGTGAATTTGATCTTTTAAATACCTGTAAATAAGTGCCTCCAGAAAGATGCCTGTTAGAAAGTTCTAGAAATACTTTTAAAGTGAGTACGGGATATGGCATAAATACTCCGCAAACGTTTACAGTGGTTATACTTGGAGTAACTTGTCTCATCAAGTGCATGCAAATCACAAGCTGAGATCGCGATTAAAACATAGACCAGTATGTTCTACTATGTTGGTTATTGGTTGTTTAGTTAAAAAAAAGTTAAAAAAAAAAAACAAACAAAAAATGCAACAACATTTAAGAAAAAATAAATAATAAAAAAAACCCATTGAACATGTTTGTATAAATGAATGGATTTATTTCAGTTGCTTAACGAAAACAGAAGGGGGCCTCTACTGATGCTGATGTTGCTGCTGCATGTAGCTGTTGTTGAATGTTTGTTGCTGATGTTTAAGGCTGCTGCGACTGGCTGCCATAGACGACAACTTCAATTGATTAAAAATTTTAATTATGACCAAGGAAAAACCAAAAACCAAATAAAAATACAGCCAAAAGGAACAAAGGAGTTTCGGAGAGTTAAATACTAAGTAACTTATTTTATTTTATTTGTAAGAGGTTTTCTTTTTGTTTAAACTCAAGATTTTGTTAAACGTAAGTATGGAAAATGTTGGTGTGTGTATTTACGCCCACCTGAAGTATAAATATTGTATTCTTTGGTTGTTGTTTTTTTTTCTTCTTTCTCAAAATTAAGACAGCCAACATGATTTATGATTTTTAATATGAAATGCACTAAACTACATTAAAACGTATTTTTTTAATGTCAGTATTAACATTTTCCAACAAACAACAACAACATATTGAAATCAAATTTTAACAATAATTTTTAGTTTCCATAAACTTTCTAATCTTAACAAATTTGTCCAGCTATAAATCTTTTAAAGCTAAAACAACAACAAACACTTCAAACGTCAATCAAAAATTTACACTAACACTTTAATGACAAACAAAAATCCTAGAAATTGAAAAATCTCACGCTTTTAAATTAAATTCTTAAGTAATCATATTAAAATGAAAATAAAAACACTCTTTTTACAATTCTATACTCTTAATAACAATAAAATCCTATTGAAATTTCAGGCATGTGTTGGTATCATCACTCTGTTAAGACAAGTACACAGATCACTGTTGATCTCTGATGACAACTGCTAAAAAGTCATTGAAAAATCGATCAAAAATTGACAGCAATATGTCAAACAATTTACATACTCATATTCACTAACACACACACACACTCACGCACATCTTAATTTTAAAAACATACATTTAAACCGATTTACATGTTCTCTCAAGTGTTCTTTCTTGTAATTGTGCCATAAAAAATGACATCTTGTTTTATGTTCTCTTTAAAACAAAAGGGGAAGAATACAATCTATATTTAGTTTAAAATATTTATTCATCCATTGATTGAATATTTTGAGAATTGAACACAACAGACACATTATTTTTATTACCAGATGTTTGAAAATAAAAGTGTTCTGAAAGACATAAGACTAGAAGTTGTGTTAAATGTTTATATTCTGAATGGAACAATAGTGTTTGTCACAAATGTGTGAATTGATTTTTGTTTGGGGATCGTTTTTTAGGGTTGATCTCTTAACTTTCTCTTTCTCTCAAAAGTTAAACCGTCTTTATTAATTATTATATCATTTGTTAAATTAATTAAACCAAAACTAAAAAATATATAAAGATTTACCCCTGTGTTCATAGAGATATTAATCGCTTATTTGAGGTTTATTACACACATTTTCCATACAAAATTCCGACAATAAACAATCAATAACTTTACTTAAAAGATAGTTATAATGACTTAAGTCAAATATCAGGTTGGTAGAAGGATGTATATATTCGTATCAAATTTGAAGAAATACTCCTAGGCCACTGTTGCTCTTTTTAATGCAAAATGTTTACATTGAATGCTTTATCGTCCGATGTTCAGAAACTCAGAAGAATTTCACAATTTATGTTCATGAGGGATATTATCCAATTTCGACGAAGGCCTGGTAATGGCAAATAAATTGTTCCTAAGTGTCATTGCTCTCTCTTCAAGTTCTACATTCCTCAAACTTCGCACTTAAAATTGTTTATAGATGTGCCCGTTATCCAGTATCCATTCAGGATACATATCTATCTACTAAGACCTGGTTCACACTGGGCAACTTTTTTGGGAAAGTTTTGGATTTTTGTGTGTGAGAGAAAGAGAAAGAAATATCAACCATCTAACACACAAAATGAAAAGTTTCCCTAATGTGTTGGCAATTTACTTATATTGCTGAACCGTTGCATAACTTCAAAGATACACATAAACATTACTTCCGTTACAGCCACGCATTTGGGTTTTAACCACAGCTCTCGAAGGAACCGCAACCCACTGACCAGCTATGACAAAGTTCTGCGAGAAACTGGCCTCCCGTTGTACCAGTTTATCTGGTTCTCTGGTTCAAACCCATATCAAATCTTTTCAAGGAATGATAAAATCTGTTGGCGCTATATATACTCTAATCCATTTTACACCTTCCATTATTACCCAGACTTCTACATTGAAACTGTGTTGTGATTTGGTAAACAGTCTTGAATTTCAATTTTTAGATCTTCAGTATATGGCCCCAATTTAGGGCCATTCCTTCAGCAATCGATTCATATTGAAATTTTCTCTAACGTTCCACTTGACTATGAAATTTCGTCACGGATCATTCATTGAAAATTCCCAAACTATTCTATATCTGTTATGAGACTTCCAATGTGTCCTCAACATATTGATGATGTATCGTAAACAGCTTTTGGCCAGTTTGTCATATCATTTTGAGGTATCAGTTATTGAGGTGGCGGTTTCACAAGGGCTATATTTGGATATTTTGAAAATTGAAATTAAAAACGCTGCTGAATCTTTTCTGCATAGGTAGCAGCAGCGGCAATCCTTGTGAATCCGCATTAAGAAGAGAATTTGTCCTTTAAAGACAATTTACTGTACACTTTTCAGAAGCCTAGTGGATAATGTCCAGATATTGAACTGAACTCATTATTTGATTGAGGTACATCATTCTGTCTTGTAAAAATGTCTACTAAAAAATTAAATCATGCGAAACAACGGTAGAAGTTCAAAAAAGGTAAACGGGGCCACACTGGTTTGCCAGAAATACTAGAATGTTGTCTGACGTATCAGGAATTTAAAACTGTATTTTGCAGTCTGCAAAAGACGTGAATTAATAGGGAAAAAATTAGAAGCAGCATTGAGCTGATAGGTTCATGAAATTACATGTTAAAAGATGGAGGATGAAACATACAGAGACAGACAGTGGGTGCTTCAAACAGAAGAGTGAGACTCAAAGAGCTACTACTTAGTGCTGTTTAACAGTTTATTTCGTCAACTCAACTACAATGCCTAATAAAACGTTAAGTTCATATAGCCAAGTTTCAAATAACTCTGGGGTGTCCTCCAGAAAACTATATCCCAGATATCGTAGTCAGATGTCTCCTAAAGCAGGACAGTGGCATAGAAGATGTTCAATTAAATCCTTCTTTCTCATATGGACAAAAGAATTGAACATTTTGTCATATGATACCAGAACTAGTTTGCCATTCTCTTTATAGCTTATATATCGGCCTAAGTTGGACTACAACAAGCAATTATGGTTCCAAATTATGGTATGAAGAAAACTCTACATACTCGTTCTTCTTGTTTGGGGTCATATGTATAGCACTAAACAATGTTTTCAGATTAACTACTCAAGATATATGGTCAAAATGAACATTCTACTATTATAATGAATATATCCGATATCCCAGGTAATATCTATTTTTGCAGCCCCAAATTTTAAGTTTTATTATCTTGGCAAATTTTATAATAGATCGGTCAAGCAGTATCCTTGCAAAGGAGAACGGCTTGTAGGCGTTGTTTTATCCATGAATTCTGGATCAGTATAACGTTATGATGAAAATATCTTATATCCCAAACCCTTCTTCTTCTCTGAAAATTCGATAGATATATAATATTAAACATGGAAAAAAACCAGGATATTTGGATTAATACTGAACAAATATTTAGGGGCATATCTTCTTAAATTAAATTGCTGTTGTTAGCCGACACTGCATACTAGGGAACCATGCAAGAAGACTTGATTTACGCAGTAACGTCTTCTGTAAAAGCTAAAGAGAAGAAGGAATCTATTGATCAGCTTCTTAGTCATGAGTTTAACTTTTCTTTAAAATTTTAAACTCGGATATACATTTGTTATAATTTATGTACTAACGACTACTTAAAAATAGTCGTTACTTTTTTACAAATATTATTAAAACATAAATATCACAAATCACTTGTTCATATTGCCTACTCCATCTAAAAAGAACAAAAAAATCGTCTGGCTGTCCGCATTGACATAGATAATAATAATTTTCACTCTTTATTTTCAAGTGAATATATCAATTTATTTCATTCATCAACCAACCCTCCCCTTTACCTGGGAACATGGCTGTTATCATAAATGACATAAACATTTCCATTTAGTTTAACAAGCCTCATAAATTCCACGATAAATGGCACATTTAGAGGTGAACACCTAAAAAACACTTGAAAACAATGATGAAGAAAACAATGAAAAGAAACTGAAAAAAGGTAGCACCCAAAAAATAAAACAACAACCAACAATTAACCAAAAATAAATAATTATGTTATAAAAACGCTTTAAATTTGAAAATTAGTCATAAATTTATCAAAAACATAGAGAAAATTTCCCTCAATAAAAAACTAATAAGGAATCCAGCAAAATACACAAAAACTGAAAGAAACATGAAAATTATAAATAAACTTCCACGAACAAGAGATAAAAATCGTATTAAAAAAAAATACTTGTAAATGCGTTAAAATTGCTTGGAAAAAAGAGAGATATATATTTAAAACGATGTTGTTGAATTTTTTTGTTATTAAATTGTTTTGAAAAGAAACTAAAAAACAGAAGCATTTTTTTATAATAAACTTTAAAAGAATTATGATCTAATTCGAAAGAAACCACCCAAAAATATTTTTGTAAATTTTTGAAATAGAAATATCAGGATTGTTGATGTTGTTGTTGTTGCTGTTGTTATTTGTGTTTATAAAGATTAATTAAGTTACACTTTATGTTTTATGACTTTTATGATTTGACATTAATAATATGAAGTATGTGTGCTTGTCGATGTGTGTCTGTGTGTTTTTTAATTTATTTCTTAAAATTAAAATAGTTTAAATATGATTTTATTAAATAAAGAGAATCAGTGAAGTTTTTTTTATAAGAAATTGTAACGAATTCTTAATACACTACAGATACATACATACATACATACATACATACATACATACATACATACATACATACATACATACATACATACATATGCATTTGTCAAAAAGATCGTATATCCAGCAGTTTCTATTTTTAAAGGAAATAACTGTAATGCTATTGAATTAAATCTGCGATATTTGGTTGATCCACAGTTTGATCATCACATGTTGGTTGATTTGTTTGGCTTTTGATAAAACCTAACGGCAAGCTTATCTGCCTTGTGGTAGTGGTAGTATGTCAGTTTAGAGAAAGAAGTGCCACTTGACTGTCGACCAAAATTCATATGTTGCCACTATAATGTTGGAAAATACTACAGTTGTGGGAAGACAATAATAAATACTTATCCCAGCTTCTGTACAGAAGACATCAGAAACATTTGGTGTTATATTCACTTGTTAGGTTTACCCCTTCACCATACGCTTCTAGAAGGAACTCTGATTTTAAAAACTTTATAAAAGTCTGTGTGCAGGGCAATATAATTGGATGGTTTGTTTAAGATTGGAGGTAGTATGCATAAAATCTTGGCATATCCATATACACTTGACCTCCAACATCTGGATGAGTTAAGCCTTGTTGCGCTGCTTAACGATATCGCCATTATATACATGTCTATAGGTAGAATGTGCAACATTGCCTCTAGATCTTACAGCACCTATTATTCCAATGCATGCTGATCTCTGAACTTTGAATAACTGAACAATGGGGACTAAGATCCCACTTCATCCTAAACCTCTTAAGACAGATGTAGTGGGAAATCATTGATTTTTAAGTCTATTTAGCATTGTACGGTTAGGGGGTTTCGAGGTTGAGGCTTGAAACCTTTTTTGTTGTGAATAACAGCAGTTCTGACTTGCTAGGGTTCACTCCTAGACCACTATATATGACATAGTTATTGACATACCTAGTGCAAGTATCTCAACATAATCCGCGTATTATGGCACACCATGTCTCCATTCTCATAGAGGATGCCATCACACCTTACGGTCAACAAATCCTGCGAAGACAGATCTTCATTCTTTTGCTAGGCTGTTCTCTATGAAAATAACGCTTTCCAAAAACGATATAAACAGGATTGATACTTTAATTGTTGGAATGACAGTTTAATTTGCGAAGGGGTTCATGAAACAAGCGAAATGTGTTTAGATAGGGAAGAGCCGACACGCAGGTCAGTCTTTCGGAATACACCATTCCCCAACAAACAAGCAACTAACACACTTCGTTTCCACCTACTCAGTAAGCACATCTGATCTGAGGAAATTTTTAACCAAGACGAAAATACATAGGTTAGGTTGATAGGCCATTATCGTATGCGCTCTTTTTCATGGAAAATAGTTGCTAGTGAAAACAAACATTTTATACTGTATTTACTGAATTCAGAAAATCATTTTCCTAAATTTTCAAATCAGAGTTCATGTAATATGTTATATCCAGAATAATATCGATTTAATTTTGGCAGGCGTTTGTCGATGACTACAATGCAAAAGAAAGTGTTCCATAGTTTTACTGTCTTCTTCACATGCTATCAAACTAACTCAGAGACTGCTTCTCGTCTTGCTCTAGTTAGGGTAACCCCGTTAGATATTTGTAGTTCTACCCATTGTTTCATTATTCAAGGGGAATCTATGAGATTTTCTCACCCATATTTCTAATTCAGTACTCGTTGCATCGAATGGTTTTGTGTTCGTCAGATTACCTACTTCGTGTTTACTTTCAAGCTAGTACTTTCAATCTGTCGTTGCCAACAACTCCCGAATTTTCCAGTGTTTATATGATGCAAACCTTATCTCAAGGGGATTATTCGGTTAAAGTTTTTATACAATCCAATATGGTCTTAGATATACATAACTTTAAACCAAAATTCGCAGAAAAAGAATGTCAATGAAGTAGTAAAAAATCGGGACTGTTGCCGATAATATATAGAGTGGATCTAAGGGTTGGATAGGTAGTAGGTACCAAATGTATTTGATACGGAATGGATGTATGGGTGTATATGGTTGAATGAGAAGTGTTGTAGTTTGCATGGTGATTGCCTTTCTTTGTCCGGGTATTTTCTGGGTTTACTCAGTTTATACCATATTTAACACAATTGTTCAATTCACAATCAAGTTGTATATTGTATCCACTAAAGTGTAGTAACAGTGATTGTGAACAGATTTTTGTAGCAAGTCATAAGTTTATGTTCACAATAAAAAAACAATAAAAACAAACAATGTCAAAAGTAAAAAAAAAAATATTATTAAACTAATTAAACGAGCAAAATAAACCAAATTATTCTATTATTTTCATTATGCCACATTTTAAACTAATAAATAAACAGATTTTAATAAATTTTTATTTTTGTTTTGGTAAACAGCTGTTTGTTTGTAATTTATCGTTTTTTATGCCAAAATCGATTGAATTTTTTATTTATATGCTGAAATAAACAATTGACAACACTGAATTTTCTTACGACATTCGAAAAACATATGAAAAATTGTCGTAAGAGTTGTATAGAACTTTTGTATAGAAAATACCAACAACATTGTTATGACTATTGTAGCAGCTGCTGACATACAACGCATACAACGCTACAACATCGATTGTGAATTGAACAAGTGTATTTCAGCGAGTAAGAACAAGTCCTTGGTTTATTTGATGGTTTCGTATCTCAATTAAAAGAATACGCCTCTACGTTGCGGAATCAGCAGAAGCCATCCCATGTTGCTGGAGGTGTTGATTTGGCATTTTGTACATTTTTACACTTGAACATAAACCGTTATAACCATTTGCTTGGATTTAAACAAGAGGAACTCTTATTGTAAATGATGTACTTTAAATTTCCTTAAAAAGGGTCATGGATAGTTGGCATCTAACCTATCGCAGAGATTTTCAACTATGGCGTATTTTGGACATCTGGTTCGCTGTAATAAGCCTTTTCTGGATTTGTAATCCATGGACATTATATCACTTTTGATATTATCATTGCGTCCATAGACATTGTAACACTTTTTGGTGTCATAACATCCATGAATATTATGACATTGGACATTATGACACGGTGCCTATATTTTGACATTTCGCTATACATATGTACCTATGTAGGGTACAAACACTTCATGTTTATATCTTCTCCTCTTGTTTTTTTATTATTCTATCCTACTGTCTGTTTAAATTAGTTTAGGTGCCACCTTTTGTTTTAAGGCGTTCAATCAATCTTTTTTTTCCCAAAATCAAACATAAAAAAGCAAAAGAAGGCATTAAAACAAACGAAATACAACAATACAAAAGAAATAAAGGGAATGAATAAGAAAAAACCAAACCATACCATAGCCCATGTCACATTTTTAAAATTTCACATAAATCTTCACACTCTAACGTACACTGACATGTCAGCGTGATTTAAATGTGTGTTATTTGAAAATAATTTGAGCACATCAGAGCGCTGTACTACAGTAAGCGTGCGTCTTGAGTCACGACTTATTGTGGAAGCGTTTCTTCTTCTAATTCTTGGCATTTAAAAGTGAGAAGGAATTAAATGCGCACACTCGCACCACTTCACGCAACAATTATATGTAGAAAACGTCATACAAAATTAGCTATGCCACGTTTATAGACAAGATAAAAACAAATAAACAGTTAACGTTTTCAGTGTAAACGTTATAAGTCAATGATACAATATTCATAAACAAATTTTTGGACATCTTGATAGATTTCATTGGAATATTGTTTGTTTTTAATTAAAAATTTTTGACATACTTATAAAACAAATATTTTATTGATCTTTTTAATCAATTTATGACTTGTTGAGAGTGACAAGGATTCGTTGTATGTTTGCATTTTATTAAAATATTATTTCACGGATTTAAATGATTAATTGTTTGGAAATTTCAAACTTGTTAGATAATCTTAGAATGATCTAATGCAATTGGAATATTTAAATTTTTGGTTTTGATGGTATAATCATAGAGTTGTATTTAATATACATACGTACATTAGGTTGGCCTAAAATGGAGTTCCTGCCGTAATTTTAATTCTTTCTAATATAAAATTTTTATTTTTTTTTTGTCCTGACGGCCATATTAAATCTTTTTTGAGGTTATCTATGTATAAATTGTGAAAATACTTCTAGGTGCTGATTATATGTCTTCTTGAACTTTGACTAATATTTGTATACGTTACAAACTCAATAATAATACGGATGCGTATCTTATTCGTTTGAGACCTACCCATTCCCAACGCTTAGCCCCACAGATACTTCTCTTTTCGGCAACAGCCTGAAATGTTGATTTCACAGTCTATTAGTATTTTAAACATAATATATTCGGATTAAAGGTCTCTATGAGAATGAAGTCGAAGTAATTTACTGGTACTTTTCCAACCACGAGATGATCTTGTCAGATGACTTACTACCTCCCCTTTTTGGATATCGTACATGCCGGTGGTAATTTTCTATATGGTTCAGCCGATCTATGCACAAGTACTTTGCTGAAGTATCTGACAACGTGGCTTAGCTTTCGATATGAAAAATATAATTTATGTTTATAACTACATATAAGGCAAATCCTTTACTGAGTAGTCAACGGAACCTATAGACGTTATAGGTAGACTGAAACACGATAACGCCCATTGTAAATCAGATTTGGACAGAGTTAACCTTGAACATACCCCGACAAAGAGGAAAAATGCAATGGTACCTCTTGTGTAAGACATAAAACATCCGATATTATTACTCTAGGTAAGGCCCGCACACCCACCCATACCGTATTATATACAATTGACATCATTTCAATTCTAACCTTAGACACCATGTGTATCCCGAAGGATCCTCTCAAATAACTGAAGGAATATCTCTAATAACCGGTTCAATCCTTTGTCAGATGATTCGTCAGTTTACACTCTCAGAAGACTAGAATTACTGGTAGCACTTCTCTTCCCAGGGATTGCCATAATACCAATATGAGAGAAGATCTAACAAAGGTTTAGGCCTCTGTGGATCTCTATGTTAACACATTGGCGTCGTAAAAATTCTTTCAGCATCGTCGGAGTGTTTGTTTGTCAAGACAGTTTCTTTGTTACTGTCAGGCGTTCGTCGATGTTAGATCCAAGTATCTTGAAAGTGATGTTATTCCGGAGATAACATTTTTAACCAACACTGATTGGAAGATTCTTAGGAATTAAGTCCAAGAAACTGAGTTTCTGAACATGGAAAAATAATACATTCAGTGAACATTTTTTTCATGAATTGTAGTATTCATCCTCCTATCAAGCTAACCTAACCTTGTCAAGACATTCTTCTAACTCGTTAGATGTCTCACTTATCAATCCCTTAAAGTTGATCTGCTTTATAATGGTTACAGAAGCTTAGGTGCTACTGACAATTATAATCATCCCAGAATGCTGGAACTTTAGTTTCCTGGATTAAGATCTTAGATCTTTTCTTATTTGAAATTTTTGAGAAAGTTTAGTAAAAATTCAGTTTTGCTTTAGTTGAAAAATAATGACACTCAGTTGGATAGCCGCTCTTCTCACAGTTGTTTGAAACTCTTCAAACTAGCATTGGAAACTCTAATAAATCTTTTTTGTTTTTGCAACAATTCTCATTGAAGCATTTTGAGACACTAAATAATCCCAAACAATTTGCTAATGAAGTTGAAATAATATCAATATTATAAATTAAAACCTTTAGGAAAACATCACTATGAATAAGTATTTTAAAACCATAATCTCCACAAAATTTTCTCATTTGACTGTGTCAGTAAATTAAAAAAGAAAACTAAATAAAAATATATTGCTTTACATTCCATTTCCACAACACCTCCCTCTCATTAAAACTTTAACAATCAAACAAAATCCGGGAACTGCACTTGAGCTTATTTGTTTGTAATTTATTGTTTCTTCTACTATTCTCTTAATGTTTAGTATTGAAATTTTGCAATCCTTGCAACATTTTGTTAGTTGTCTTCAGACATTAAATCATTCCTTGTTGCTATTGTTAGTTAGTGGTGTGTTAATATTGCTATTGTTACTTGCAACAACAGCAAGAACAAGTTAAAAACTAAAACTCCTTTAAGATGTTGATTTAATATTTGTCTATTTATTTTGGTGGGGGAGAAACAAGATAAACGGCCAGTCAAGTCAGCCAGACAGACATACATACATATAAAAATAGACAATTATTTCATTTGGTATGTTGTAAGTATGCATGTAACTTTGTATGTATGTGTATTTATATGTATTTTTCGAAGTATATAAATATTTACATACATTTTATAAGCTGCATAAAGATGGATGATGTTGACTTATTGAACACAAGTACAAATTGTCTTTGTTGTCATTTTGACTTTAAATACTGGTAAATTGCAACTAATTCTTCTTGGTTTATTTTAGAAAAATTGTTTATTATATTAAATGTTTTCTTGTAATTTTTCAAAATATAGATAAACTAAGACAATACTGAAATTTTAAAGCTTCAACATTTTTATATAAAGTAAGACATATTGTTGATCTAAGGAAAAATTAATGGTCGGGCAACTTTTTATTTATATGTATTTACATAATAAGGATTTTTTCATATAAATCTGTGTATTTTCGATTTTACATAGAACTTGTTGAAAGTTGTGCAGGATTTTACTTCTACAATACTTATAAATTCGACTGTCCATTTAAACTGATTACTACACCAGTTTAGTTTGATATTTGTGCTGATGTTTGTAACGCACAATATCCTTGAAACACCTTAAAGTACATCAATAGGCTTAGAACCATTTTCTGAATCGATTTAGCTATGTCTGCCGTTTGTCCGTCGGTCCAATTAAACCTTGTAATCAAACTACAGGTCGCAATTTTAAAAATAATTCCATGAAATTTGGAAAATGATTATATTGTCTTCCATTATTCCAGGGACGAAAGCTACTAAAAATGGTTTAGATAGGTCTATTATTTCACTTAGTCTCCCCTAATAAAGCTTGTAAACTTTGTAATAAAACTACAGGTCTTAATTTTTAATGAATTTTGGCACACCTTCTAGGTTTCCGGAGATGAAGTCTATTGAAAATGGTTAAAATCGGTTCATTATTTTACCTGCTATAAATCTGCCGAATAGGATTTTTAAGTTCATAATTATGTTTAATAGCCTAGGTATGACATATGGGATAAGTTCGATTCAATAAATAATAACCTCTTACAATCGACTATATGGGACCGCAGATTTTTTGTGGATTTGTTAAAAATACATATGGCAAATCTACATGATTTCAACATGATTTTTGACCAAATCAACTAGATTTGCTTAAAACATCACAGTGAAATCATAGCATTAGAAGTATGTGATGCAGAGTGGATATAGGGTTTATTACTAATCCGTATACCTAGAGTATGTGCGTCGGATAATGTTCTCAAGAAGTGTGAAGAAAGAATGAGAAGTAGGTTTAATGGTGATGGGTGAAAGGTATCTTACAAGAGCAATACCATTGAATTTTCCTTTCTTGTCCAGGTATGTGCAGGGTTTACTTTTCATACCAGATTTACCACAGTGAGTTTTCTGTGATTATGCACAAAATCCCCGATTTATACATTTTTGTTAAACGTTATATATGTATTTGTATCTCGAAAGTTTAATTACAGGCCATTTACAATCAGAGATTAGTCGTGTAAGCTCACCTAGTGTTTGAAAATTTACAACCGTAAAATGAGCAAACATGGCAGGTTTTCACTCAAAGGACTTCGACATCATGTCACGAGGTCTTTAAACCCCCTACCCCCATGTTAATTTGATGATTTTTCCCTTTTTCCTTGATCAGATGAATGAGAAATGTGCTAGATAAGATTTACGTTAAGATTTACTCTCTTTTTACTAGATTTACAACATTGAGTTCTCGTGAGATTTGACTTATTTGCGTGTTTATAAACAAAAGTGGTATTTTTAGACATCTCGGAAGTTAAGCAACGGGAAGGCAATACATATATCAATAGATAGCTCTAGTATTTGAGCAAAGCACTTGTACACGAACTAGGTACAATAATTGCCGCGGCCGACCTAGAAGCACAATGGGGCGGTAGAGAGTTCACCTTATATTTGTAAAAGTAAAAAATACTCTTTAGTTACACACTGAATGTTGAAATCCGTCTAGAAATCATCAAACTATTAGTATTGTCATGAACAAACGCTTGTTTGAAATGCAGTCACGTATTACCCACAAAGGTAATATAACGAAGCTGTAGATTTGGTAAGTTCAGTTTACTATTTTATATTCGAATGTCCGTTCAAGCAGATACATTATTTGCAAAACCCACTTTTTTCCAAATGCTGCTGTATATGTGATTTTCATCTACGCCGCATGATACAGAGCTTTGATAATTTTCTTCGAAACAGTCTTGTTGGCGATCAAATTACTACCAATAAACTTATGAAAAATCTTTAATTTAGAAAAGGGTTTCTCTGCTCTGATAAGAACCATTTACAACAAATTTTTAATTGCTACAGAATATTACATTTCAATTGAATTATTTGTATTACGCCACTTATCATTGACAGATGGATGCTGATTCTATTGATGGATTCATGTCATATGAATAAAGAATACTTTTAAAAAAATTTACACATCTACGATGACACTTAAAATAAACAATTAAGATTCGTGTGTAAACTATTTATTTTACTTTTGTTTTTACGATTACACGATGTATTTATAGTAAAAACGTGACTTTTTATCCTCACTCAGACTGTGTACATTTGAAAACTAATCAAATTAATTTCAAATAAACTCATACAAATTAAAAAACGCTTTGTCAAATAACACACATCGGTTATTAGGAAATTAAATATTCAATTTTGAAACAATTGACATGAATTGTGTGATTGAAGGCATTAAATGACTTTAGTTGTACGAAAAGAAGGAATTTTACAATTTCCTTTTTAAATTTTTTGCCGATTGTAGATCTATCTAGTTGCTTAGGAGTGTGATTGCTTTCATGTTTTTGTGATGAACAAGAAATCAAAATCAACTTAAATACATATAATACTCACCTGGCTACTTTATTAAACACCTTAAATTAAAGAACCTTAGCCTTCTGAGGAAGAGAAAATCAGCGGCAATTGTTTGAACGAGTTTTCAATGTATTTAGTGTTTCTTTTTTTTATTCTTTAATATTATCCTATTCTAATGTTGCTCTTTGTAATTTTTTCCTCTGTTCTCCTTTTTTCCTTGGCCATGTTTTGTTTAAATGTTGAAAGCATGCAAGAACATGCATTTTTTAATGCATGTTGTTCTTCCCGTTTGTGTTAAATGATGATTTAACACATGTTTTGCAACGCGATCCTTTTTACAAAACAGGCCACTGTCCACTATGCACTCATATTCAAAAGAAAAAGTATTCTTTTTAAATAGTTTACATGTATTCTAGGCTCATCCATTACGATTATAGGGCGTTGACAAAATACCAAGGACAACACAATAGCAAAAACAAAATTGTCAAAAGCATCACGAGATTAATAATAATCAATAGTCTAGACTAGACTATAGACTAGACCAGAGACTAGAATATAGACTAGACTATAGACTAGACTATAGACTAGACTATAGACTAGACTATAGACTAGACTATAGACTAGACTATAGACTAGACTATAGACTAGACTATAGACTAGACTATAGACTAGACTATAGACTAGACTATAGACTAGACTATAGATTAGACTATAGACTAGACTATAGACTAGACTATAGACTAGACTATAGACTAGACTATAGACTAGACTATAGACTAGACTATAGACAAGACTGTAGACTAGACTACAGACTAGACTATAGACTAGACTATAGATTAGACTATAGACTAGACTATAGACTAGACTATAGATTAGACTATAGACTAGACTATAGACTAGACTATAGACTAGGCTATAGATTAGACTATAGACTATAATCTGTACTATAAACTTGACTACAAACTAGAATAGATTGTACAATAGGCTATAGACTAGACTGTAGGATAGATTACAAAGTAGTCTGAACTATAGGCTACACTTCAGAATTGACTATATTCTATACTATAGACTGAACTAAAAACTATGTATATGCTAGACTCTAGTGAGTGTTGCAGATTGTTACATGGAAAGTATGATTGTCATTTCCCTAAATATTAGAGAGGACCACTACTACAGTAGTGACCCTCTTATTAGTGCGAAAAAGCTAATTGCCGAAAAGATCCAAAGATACTGCTAAATGAAGATGGTAGAATGGACCCACATGTACATCGACCAAAAAGAGTGGAATAAAATCTACTCTTTTTTACTTCTTTGTTGGATAAAAGTGTATTCTTTGCAGGATATTTGACCACACACTATAAACATATAAAGAGCAAAAAAAAAGAACAAGTTTTGAATTTTTTTAAATTATGTATTTGAAATCGTTTGCCATTTCACCACGCCTTAGACAAAACTCATACATACGCTTCATTCCACAAAGAAAAAATCTTGTATGCAAAGAGACCGAGTAAGTGTTTCAACTTCAACATGATGTTGTATGCAGAGGAGAATGAAGAAAAAAGAAAACATTGTACATTTTCGTTTTATATTTTTATGAAAAAAGGACACATTTCTTTTAGTACAAACAACAGCCATTAGACAACACTACATATGAACTTGTACGAATGAGTATTTATACATGTTTGTTAACTACTACTACTACAACAACAACTACTTCTAATAAAAATTATGTATTTTATGTCCATTATTGTATATTCTCGTAAAACATTGTTTATAAGCAGTTATGGAAAGGAATGTAAATAGGGAATCAATAATAAGAAGAAGTATTTACTATGTCCTTTCACAGGAACATTTAGCCAGCATACTTTTACAACTCTGTAACTCGAGAATATGTTTCATTTTTTTGTTATACTTTAAGGTTTTCCTTAATGTTGAAGTACTTGCATACAAGTATTTAATATATCGAAAAGTTAAGGTATTTGGTTCTATCTGTTGTTGTGTGTAAAATAATGAAAAACTTCTTAAAACATGATTTCTTTAGTGTACAATTCACTACATTTTATCTTTAAGTAGTTTTTCTTCGTTTATTTTAATCTTTTTGGTCTTTTATAAAACAATAACAAAAACAAATTTGTTCTTTTCTTGTTTATATCTTTTATGGTTTAATAAATTATAATAAAAGACAATTTATTTTTTTTTTTGCTGCTGTTGTTGTTATTGTACTATGATTTCATTATTAGTTTTTAATAATGAACAGAAAAAATACACAAAGTACACAAGTAATTTTACACAAATTCACACTTATTTACAAGATTTTCAAGAATTTATTAATTTATATATTGTGTCTTGTTTACAGAAGTGTTGTTAACATAAATTTAATAAGTTTTGAATTACAGACGAAAAAAAGCAACAAACTATATTTTAGTTTTTATACGGGTGCTAAAAATTTAATAAAGTTATTAAATAGTAATTTGTTTATATGTTATGTTATAAGAATAAACAAGTAGGTATCTAAAGTAGAACATGGTAGAACACATGATACCTTACACCAGTGTTTAAGTTAAAAATGTGTATTTAGCTTATATTGTTTTATACCCTTCACCTTCGTAAGAAGATCTAAATAAATTGTAGTATGTTATGTGGAATCTTTGGGATTTTAAACCTTTGCGATAGGTATCCATGATAACATGAATCTCTTTATGTTAAGAAAGTTTGAACACTTGTAGGAATTCCAACATTTTAAAAGTTGTCGATTCAATTATAATGTTGTAATATTTAATGACATAGGCCGACAAATTGTTAGCCCAGAAACCAAAGTATAATACTCTAACGAATTGAGTTGCGTCTCAGAATTTCTCCATTGTATCTAAGATTCGAGATATCATGTCATGAAATTAAAAAACTGCAATTTTTATCCGTAGTTAAGACATTTTAACCTTCTTCTCTCAGAAGTTTAAAACGCCTTTTTTCAGTTTCAAAATAAGGGCTTAACATTTGACATATCTTCCTTATTTTTAGAGATATCATCACATCATACATTTTTCATTAATTTTGCTTATATTGTACGAAAATCTTATAATCGGCGCTTTTATAACATCTCAAAAACTCAATTTGTGGTCAAATTTCATATGTGAAAATCAGAGTTTAGATTTAGTTTTAGAGCGATTCAACTTTTCAGTGTAACTTGACCATAATCAAAAAAAAAAGTAGTAATTTCGTTTGTAGCACATTGAAATATTCATCTATAGATGACTAATAAGACTCATAAAAGTATATATACATATTATAGCTTCTTATTAGATTCCAAGACAATCTGGCCATGTCTGTCCATCTGTCGGTTGAAAGCACTATAGAGTCCAAATGAAAATATCTAGTGAGCTGAAAATTTTCAGAAATACTTTCAGTTATTGCAGTTTGTTTAGTATTAAAATGAAAAATATTTGTCCACGATTATGCCTAGCTCCAATATAAGGGCCCTTCCAGAAAATTACTTAAACGCTCATAACTGTCTAAAAGAAGTATCTATGGCGGTGAAATTCGGCACAAATATGTTTCATAGAAACATTAATCCTTTTGTAATATTTTATAATGATAGGCCCAGACAAAAGGTCTCCATCTCATTGTACCCTACACCTCTATAGTGGGGAGGGTATTATACGTTTGTGCTGATGTTTGTAACGCAGAAAAATATTGGTCCAATACCCACCTTAAAGTATACCGATCGATTCAGAATTATTATTTGAGTCGATTAAGACATGTCCGTCCGTCCGGCTGGCTGTCCATGTAAACCATGTGCGCAAGGTACAGGCCTCAATTTTTAAGATAATTTGATGAAATTTGGACCAAGCATGTTTTTTGGCATAGGGACAAAGCCTATTGAAAATAGTAAATACGAAAATCTTATAATTGGCGCTTTTATAACATCTCAAAAACTCAATTTGTGGACAAATTTCATATGCGAAAATCAGAGTTTAGATTTAGTTTTAGAGCGATTCAACTTTTCAGTGTAACTTGACCATAATCAAAAAAAAAAGTAGTCATTTCGTTTGTAGCACATTGAAATATTCATCTATAGATGACTAATAAGACTCATAAAAGTATATATATTACAGCTCCTTATTAGATTCCAAGACAATCTGGCCATGTCTGTCCATCTGTCGGTTGAAAGTACTATAGAGTTCAAATGAAAATATCTAGTGAGCTGAAAATTTTCAGAAATACTTTCAGTTATTGCAGTTTGTTTAGTATTAAAATGAAAAATATTTGTCCACGATTATGCCTAGCTCCAAAACAAGGGCCCTTCCAGTAAATTACTTAATCGCTCATAACTGTCTAAAAGAAGTATCTATAGCGGTGAAATTCGGCACAAATATGTTTCATAGAAACATTAATCTTTTTGTAATATTTTATAATGATAGGCCCAGACAAAAGGTCTCCATCACATTATACCCTACACCACTATAGTGGGGAGGGTATTATACGTTTGTGCTGATATTTGTAACACAGAAAAATATTGGTCCAATACCCACCTTAAAGTATACCGATCGATTCAGAATCATTATTTGAGTCGATTAAGACAAGTCCGTCCGTCCGGCTGGCTGTCCATGTAAACCTTGTGCGCAAGGTACATGCCTCAATTTTCAAGATAATTTGATGAAATTTGGACCAAGCATGTTTTTTGGCATAGGGACGAAGCCTATTGAAAATGGTTAAAATTATACCCTTTTCACAAATTTAATGAGGTCGGCCCATGTTTGAACTATATTCTTTATAAAGCCACATTTAGAAAATAGAAATTGCATAAATACTTTGGAATTAAGGTGAAATTCAATATCTTTATTTCTTTATGAAATATAAAAATTTTAAAAATGTACTCACGATGAAAGGGCCATGCCCGACTATACTTTCATACTTTCATCTGTCCTTAATTGACCCTAGCCCTTATATAAAGTCCCCTTCAGAAAAAAAAACCTTTTATGAAATTTGGTAAATGATCTTCTATTGTACCAGGGAAAAAGCCTTTTAAAAATTATAAAGATCGGTTCATTTTTTCACCTAAACCCCTAACAACTGAACCCCCGAAAAGGGCTTGTAAACCTTGTAATCAAACTGCAGGTCGCAATTTTGGATAAAATCCAATGAATTTTGTAACAGGTGTACAGTATATATAGTCGGCCTCACCCTACTATAACTTCTTCAAGTTATTGATTTGTGTTTGTTTCAAAGAATCTTATATCAACAATTTGTATGACATACAACGCTACAACGATACGATATCAATTATAAATTGGACAAATATTTTGGGTATTTAATCCGGTATGAAGAATATGTAACATATGTAGAAAGTTAATGCGATATTGAGTTGTTCTAACAACGATGTGGCATCTAGATTTATGTGACCAGTATCAGGATATTGAACATTTGTCAAATCATCCATTGTACTGGAATAGTCCAAATGTGGATAAAAATCATGTACTTAATAGAATTTAAATTACAAAAACTTTTCTCGTTATTTTTCCTAGTTGGAAATTTCTTTATAATCACTGATTCTAAAGATATCTTCTTACAAATTATATATTTCAGTTACCCGTTGGACAAAAAATACCCGGTAAGATCACTGGTATTATTTGTGAATTCACGCATTAGTCATTCGTCAATAACAATTTTTCAAAATTCAAACGCGAATTTGATTAATCACGTTAATCACATCATGTCATTTTAAGCCACACTTCAAGCACTAAAAAATGTTGCCATACTAGACGGCGGGAACGGGTAACAAATGGTGACAATGACACTTGTCAAATCTCTTGCTGTGCTTAAAGCCATTTCACTTAAATATATAATCACACAAACATTTATACCCACAAATAAATATTTAAACATTAACAGATAAAACTATTTTGTATGGCTAATGCGGGCTTAAAAATAAACAAAAATTATAAAAAATAAAAAATGAAAACAATAAAAAATATTAACAAAACTAGTATTGATGGCCTGGAGGTCCAATAAATACCCAAATAAAAAAAATTAAAAAAACGGAACTTGTATCAAAAGACTCTGCCAGGGACAATAAATGAAACCTCAAATAAAAAGGTTAACAAGAAATAAATTGATTTTGAAATAAATGTGAGAGAACCGACGAGACAAGAAAAACTTAAACGCTGTTAGCCGAATTGTTAGCCAACTGCATGATTTGGCCGGCTGACTTGTTGGTTGTTTGGTTGATTGTCTTTGTATGGTTATGAGCTGTTATGCCAGCCAGGCCACACCTTAAGATGACGTTTTAAGGCATTACACTTTTTAAGTGTAAAATGTCAAATTGTACTGCCTAGATAATCAGTCACAATTTTTTTTTAAATATTCAAGAAATTTGTTTTTAAATTATTACAAAAATAAAGAAAATCAAAGAAAAAGGCAAAGTGATAAAACTGTTAATGAAACCTTTAATTAACTAAAAATCATGGTAATGTAGAGCTACGTAACATATTTTATATATTAACTATTAAATTTATTCATTAACAATTTTACAATATTAACCAAAAATTTTCAGTTTTGAAACCTTAATTTTTGGCTCTTGAGACACCTTAAATAGCTGTAAATAAATATTGTCTATAGTCTATAGTATAGTCTATAGTCTAGTCTATAGTCTAGTCTATAGTCTAGTCTATAGTCTAGTCTATAGTCTAGTCTATAGTCTAGTCTATAGTCTAGTCTATAGTCTAGTCTATAGTCTAGTCTATAGTCTAGTCTATAGTCTAGTCTATAGTCTAGTCTATAGTCTATAGTCTAGTCTATAGTCTATAGTCTAGTCTATAGTCTATAGTCTAGTCTATAGTCTAGTCTATAGTCTAGTCTATAGTCTAGTCTATAGTCTAGTCTATAGTCTAGTCTATAGTCTAGTCTATAGTCTAGTCTAGTAGAAATAACACCCAATTAACTGTCCATACAAATTGGGAATTATTTCATATGAAATAACTCCCAATTTGTTGGGACTTATTTCATATTTTAATGTTACTGAAATGAAATAATTCCCAATAAAATTTTTGTTTGGAATTATTTCATTTTTTTGAAGAAATTAGGAGATATTTCATATGTATTGGAAGTTATTTCATTTCTGTAAATTTTGTTGAAATTGGAAGTTATTTCATTCTTGTTGGGAGTTATTTCATTTTGTGGTAATTATTTTCCAAACTTTGGTGGATAATGCATTTTGGATCCTTAAACAAGTGTCGTGGACAGCCGGCCTTCGGCCGGGCGCAAGGGTTTAAAACTCTGGGGTATTTCGAATACTGGCTTCGCTAAATTTAACCTTTCTTTGTACACCATGTATTTTATATCATTATGATTATGAACACTACGATACTTTCAAATGTATCACAATTCCATATGACAATTTTAATAATGCCCATGAGCATAGTGACATAAGTTCCATGGAATACAAATAGTCCATTTATCATGAAAAGGCTTAATTTAGCGAAGCCGGTGTGTGAAATACCCCAGAGTTGAAAGCCCTTGCGCCCGGCCGAAGGCCGTCTGTCCACCACACTTTCGTAAGGAGTAGGCAGTTATTTCACTTCTGTTGGGAATTATTTCATTGGAAGTTATTTTACACAAATAGATTCTTCGACTTGGGAATAATTTCATATTTTTTGGGATTTGTTTCATTGGGAGCTATTTCGCATTTTTTGGGACTTACATTTGTAAAACTCCCAAACTTCCAATTACTGGGAATTATTTCATTTTAAACTTAGGGAGTAATTTCATTTTAAAAGTTAATTTTTGATGAAATTGGGGTTTATTTTATTTTACTCGTTGGAAGTTATTTCATTTGGGAGCTTTTTCACTGTACCTAGTCTATAGTCTAGTCTATAGTCTAGTCTATAGTCTAGTCTATAGTCTAGTCTATAGTCTAGTCTATAGTCTAGTCTATAGTCTAGTCTATAGTCTAGTCTATAGTCTAGTCTATAGTCTAGTCTATAGTCTAGTCTATAGTCTAGTCTATAGTCTAGTCTATAGTCTAGTCTATAGTCTAGTCTATAGTCTAGTCTATAGCCTAGTCTATAGTCTAGTCTATAGTCTAGTCTACAGTCTGGTCTATAGTCTAGTCTATAAAAAAAATAAATTTATCCTTTATTGTTATCTATAGTCTATAGTCTATTTTAAAGGGTTGTCTATAGTGTAGTCTACAGTTTAGTTTTTATTCTAGCCTGTATGTAGTCTATTCTATAATTTTGTCTATAGTATTATATATAGTCTTGTGTAACCCATCATTTAATGAATAGTCTAGTCTATAATCTAGTCTTAGTTTAATCTGTAGTCTAGGGTGATGTCTAATCTACATACATATAATCCAGTCCGTTAGATTATTTCAGTACTTTTAAACCTAAAAAAGTACTTTTTTAAATTAATTTTACATGCCCGTTTCAGACCACCTTCACGCAAATAGGATTTATAGCTTTATAACCTACTTATGACCTTGATGTGCATGAACATGAATACTCACATTTCTGACGCATTTATACACAGATAAGTATTCAGTATATTTTTAGTGGCTTTCGCAATTTTCTGTTGCACTAACAACATTTCCAACAACCTTGCATCTAAAAGCTCAAGCTTAAGTTGTTCGAAAGCAAAAAAAATAACAAGAAAAACATTGAGGATAGAGTCAAAACATAATTTTCATAATGGCGTCAGTTTAGATTTAATTCATTGAACAACTATTGGGCCGAAAACACACCTTATTTATTTTCTAGTTATTTAATTCTTTATTTATAAAGTAGTCCAAGAAACCTACATACATATGTTTGAACTTTAATCGAAGAAAATCTTATTTGCGAGAATTTTTTGTTATGTGGCAGAGTATGAAATGACCATCACATCATTTTGTAGTTTTTATGACATTTTTGTTTTAAATTTTTTTTTAAATAACACACTAAGAATTTTTTATTCTGATTTTATTTGTTCATAATATCTTGAGGAATAAATCTAAATGTGGCGCATGGTTCAAGCACCGAAAGAAATTTGATTTTTCTTTAAATTGCTATATGTCTGAAACTTCCTTTACTTTTTATACTCGTCAGTTTTGAATTACCAGTCCATCATTACATGGACCTTTCAATCCAGAGTTCCTTGGATGAAAATTCGTAAACAGCATCTTTGAACGACATTCATCAATACTGAGGTTTCAGGTTACAACAGTTGCTCAGGCATAACTGAGATCGGGATGAACAAGCTCAACGCCTGCTTGTCCCGCATGGACCGTGCCGTCCCCCATATATATCCTCTGTATATGAATTGGTTTAGAATACCTTAGTAAGGGTAAGAGAATCAAAATATTTTTTTATTTTTCTTCAGTGTATTTGTTTTGCACAACTTTTTGCTTCAGAAGCTATTTTATTCCGGATGCAGATAAATCTTAAAGGTGAATAATTTTATAAACTGAACAGAACAACAACAAAAAATTAAATAAATAAAACAAATAAAATCTAAACAAGTGCGGTCAGGCATCATCAGATTTATTTTTTTCAGTTTTTTTGGACTATTCATTCAACATTCAAGAAACAACATTTTCACAAGTTGACAACAACGATGCTCGATCAAAAAATCAAGATAAGCTTCAATGAAGGAGTTAAACTTACACACATACGTATGCATACCCAGCCATTTATATGCCACAAACAACTACAATAAAAACATAAACTTAATTGACCAACTTAAAACTAAAAAAAACTTTAAGAAAAAAAATGCTTTTAAACAGCAAAAAATACACGCGCTTAAAGCTCAACACGAAACAAAAAAAGAACAATTTGAACTAAAATTGTAAAACGTTTTAGAAAAATATAAAATTCACCGTGAATTGATTATGGAAATTAAAACAGCAGAGAAAGAAGGTGGAGAATTGAGGCAGATTTAATTCGTCCGCATACTGGTTGTCGCTGTCGTAGTAAAAGTGATCTTTTTGGCTAAAAAGGTTTGCGTGTTATAAACAAGAGTTATAACGACAAACAGGAGCCATGCATTTACTACCACTATGCCTTAAATGATGTCCTGTTTTTAAGCTACAAGTGCAAAATTTTAGCGAGTGTTTGATAAGAGGGCAGTATGGAAAGGTTTTTAAAGAGAATTATTATAATTAATTACTATCTATCTATCTATCTATCTATCTATCTATCTATCTATCTATCTATCTATCTTTCTTTCTTTCTATCTATCTATCTATCTATCTATCTATCTATCTATCTATCTATCTATCTATCTATCTATCTATCTATCTATCTATCTATCTATCTATCTATCTATCTATTTATCTATTTAGCTAACTAACAATCTAACTAACGAACTAACTAGCTACCTAACTAACTTTTCAGTTTGCCAAAATTTATGTTCCCCTGGAGGATAGCGCATAGATGGATGCATGGACTCTTGGATGGATGGATGCGTTTTTCGTATTTTTTGCTGTTGTCTAGACAGTTTTTGTGGTTATAGAAACACGCGTCCTTATTTTCTTTTTTTGTTCTCTGTTATTGCAACTTTTTTGTGTGTGATTTTTTTGTTGTTTTTTTCAACTTGCAACAACATAAATGTGTATGTTGAATGTTTCGTTTTTTTACATTTTAGTGGTCATAGGCCTGTTTTACATATTAAAATTATACAAAAACAACGTGAAAGCAATGGCGTACTTCATTGACCATTAATATGATGTTGAACCTTGCCCAGTTAATGCCACAAAATCGATTTAATTTAATTTTGTTGTTGTACTTTTTTTTACTGTTTTCTGGCCATTAAAAGCCATAATTTTAATTGTATTTTTTTGCGTTATTTTTTTAACAATTCTGTGGCATACATATCTCTCTTCTTCTCTGCTCTTTGTTTCATGTTCAGTCCATTCTTTATGCGATAAAAAAGTCTATATATGTTGTGGAGTACGCGCCATTCCCAATGACCACTTTTGTGTCATTTTGTGGTAACATTTGAATAAATAATTTAATTAGTTTTGCACGCATTGCAGCATACAGCTAGTATTTGTTGGCAACAGCAGCAACAACAAATTATGCAGTATAAAATCAATTGTTTGCAAGAGTGTGTAGAGGTATGCGTCTACAAGTGTATGTTTATGTGTAAATATAAATAGTTGTCTGTTCTGGCCCTGAAGTCCATGGATCTATTTCGACTTGTTAATTCTTATGCTTTTTTACACTATTAGTATCTAACTATTGATTTTATAGCGTTAAGATAATTTTTATGATGTTAAGGTTAAAAGTTACTATATCTTTAAATATAATTGTCAATTTAAAAACTGCAGGGTTATTTCTTACGGCTGCTGCTGCAATTTGCATGAAGCCAACACTAAAGTTGTTCATTATAAACTCACATACAGCTAAACTCACAAAAAAGAGACAAGAATCAATAAATGAATGAATGAGTGAGTGAGTGTATTACTGAATGAATGAATGAACCCCAGAAGAGTAACAAACAAATTAAGTCTATCTGATCTGAAACATATATACTTACGCAATATTGGATAACTGCAGTATTACTTATGTATGTTCATATATTTTACATACGTACTTACTTATTTGTAATGTCATTTCTGTTAATGCAAAATATAGGGCTGCATACAATTAAATTCTATTATGTATCTATACACTAGTTACTAAGTCTACGGAAACTGCTAGTAGTTATGGATATATTCATGTTTTAAACGCGATGCTGTTTTTGCTTTCATCTTGGATTATGTCCTTCTGTTCAGGCACTATGCCCTAAGGAAAAAAAATGGGCTAGCTAGAGAGATCATTCAGGAGAGATTTATGATTCAGCTAACAAGAAATTATAGGAAATTCGACAAATTGCAAATTATAAACGAATTACGTGAACCTGATAGAGGCCAAGGGGTATTTTTCGGATTTAAAACTCTCTAGGTATACAGATCCACTCCGTAGCAATGTATTTCAAATGCTATGTTAGTTATTCCCCTTTGGGGTAATGGACTTATCGCGAATTACAATGTATCAGTCTTTTGGCCAACATTTTCCTTCCCCGAGTTTGGGTTTAAATCGAAGGAACCTCTTCAAAAGTCGAAACAAGTTAAAGCCCAAAATTCTCTTCTTTGTGTTACTGGTTTCACATGCGCAATATCTCTATTAATTCTAATGACAGATAACTCAAGGCTGGGAAAAACTTTTACAGAAATTATCAGAAACAGAAAATATTGGTGATGGATGGTAAAATTTTGATATCTGGATTATAGGTGACTACCTGCAGTATTTGTTATAATTTTTCATCTACAATGTTAGCGTCTTCCAACTTGTAACTTGCAATTGTAATTTTTTAGGACAAAGTCCTTTGAGTTTCAATAATAGCCAACATAAGTTAAGTCATTTGAGGGACTTATTACTAATGGAGATATCCTAGTGGAGATATAAAGTAAGATTAATAGTTAAGGAATCCATCACGCAAAGGTTCCCTTTGACCTACGGTATTTAGAATGTTATAAAACCAAGGTGTGGGAAGATGGACCAACGCCAAGAATAAAATGGTAATTAAGGTAAAATGCCGTAGAAGTAAATTCCTCCACAGAAAGAGATAAAATGTTCAAAAAGTATTAGACCTCCAGAGATTTGAGTTTCAACAATAGCCAAAACACAATAAGTCATTTGAATAACTGATTCCCGTATAACCTGATGGTGATATCAAGTAAGATGAATAGTTAAGGAATCCACCTTTCAAAGGTTCCCTCTGATCTACGGTATTTAGAATGCTATAAAACCAAAGGGTGGGAAGATGGACCAACGCCAAGAATGAAATAGCAATTAAGGTAAACTGCCGCCGGAGTACATGCCTCGACAGAAAGAGATAAAATATTCAACAAGTATTAGACCTCCAGAGATTAGAGTTCCAATAATAGTTAACACAGAATAAGTCATTTGAGTGACTGATACCCATGTAACCAAATGGAGAATCAAGTAAGACGTATAGTTAAGGAATCAACCGGTCAAAAGTTCTCTCTGATCTACGGTATTTTGAGTGCTATAAAACCAAGGTGTGGAAAGATGGACCAATTTCACATTTAGTAAAGGACTGGCTAGTTTTTACGGACTACAATAACGATATATTTATGTATTTGTTGTAGTATTTCGCATACGCATCTTTCACAGCCGTAAAATAAGTAAGCGGTGCTTTACAAATCGGTAGGCACATATTTTAAGAGATACTTGTAGCTGGTGTATCAAGTTACAAATTACTCCCGCTAAACTAGTGCATACATATAGGCTTTGTATTGTTGTGTTGTTTGTATTTTAATTTTTTTTTATTTTTTGTATGATTTTATTTTTTCGTTCTGCATGTTTATGCTAGTTTTTGGTTATTGTTTTTGTCGTTGCTGTTTCGGTTACCGCGTTTTACCATTGTAGCGCATTGCAGTTTATGTATGTATGTTCGATTATGCTAAATGCTAAATGCCATTCATTAAAGTTGTGTCTGTGACTGTGTGTCCGTGTGCTGCACATGGCCAAATGAATTATAGCTGTTGTTGGCGATTTTATTGCCACAACGCGGTCATAAACTATGGTAAATTATAGAGGTTTGTTGTTTTGGCCATTTTGTTGTCATGTTACGCATCCAAATAAAATTCCAACCAATTTTATTTGTTTTTAAACAAGACCTACTATCAGCCTGCCTCCCCTTCTTCACACTCCTTAACGATCACCCATTACTGCTCGCACAGTGGTCTGCCATCACAGTGAGGCCATCATGCCTCCCTTCTAACTGTATGGTGGGGATGGCAAGGGGGAATGTTTGTTTCAATGAGAAGTGGAAAAATACGTTCAACCAAAAAAATAAACGAATCACATTGCAGTTCATTGCATTTATTTTAGAGTGTGTGTTATTTTACTGTATTTTTTTGTTTTTTTGTTGTAAAATGCATTTTATTCCAACAATTGGCATGCATATTTTTTGCACACACTCTCATACATATTTCCATAATAGAAAAACAAACTATTTTATGTAGTAAATTCTTTAATTGTGTAAGTGTGTATGAGAGTTTGTTCTTGTGTGTGTATCTGTGTGCTTTTGCATGTGTAAATTTAACCCTCAATTTAACAATTTGTGTGGTTTGTATTTATTGCCAAAACTAAAAATGAAACAACAAACAAAACTTATATCGTGGCATTTTAACTTTAATATAAATTTTTATTTAGTTCGAATGCATCTTTATTTATTTGCGTTGCCATTGTTTTTATTTGCGTATAATTAATTTTTATTGCCTGCATTTATTAAAATGAAATTTATTGTTGATGTTTTTCATTCATTTACAGATCCTTGAGCGAATTGTGTGTTTTATAATTAATGTTTAAATCAAATAAAAATTTAAAGAATAAAAATAATTTGAATCTTATTAATATTTAATGTATAAATATTACTACAGCATCATCTTATTGCCATCACCAAAATTACTTATTAACCAAGACCTAGTAGACAAATTTCCAGCTTTCTGTCTTATCTTTGGTGACAAGTACATATATCTTTATAATCCAGAATGTGTCCAACTCAACATAAGCCTTACTTTGTTCTGTGCTTCACCCATTATTAGGTAAACAACACGTTTCATGGACTAGAACTGAACTAGAACTGAACTAGAACTGAACTAGAACTGAACTAGAACTGAACTAGAACTGAACTAGAACTGAACTAGAACTGAACTAGAACTGAACTA
>NC_060953.1:36099840-36101857 GCF_022045245.1 Lucilia cuprina | reverse complement strand
TTTCTGTAATATTGAGACTAGAATCATAAAATCAAACTTAAAGAGTTCTTTAAAAGGGGAATTTTTGATATTGCAGATATATATACATTTACAATAATGATATTTATTATTTATTATATTTATTTGATTTTATTCCATTACGATGAGGGTAGCGAAGCACACTGGGTATAGCTAGTCCATTATAAAACTGTTGGCCGGATAAATTATTTAAACTTTACACTACAAATTTTTGTGCAATTCGTTGTTGTATTAATGTAAAAAAAAAGAATAATGCACATACTGTGTAGTTTTGCTGTCACATGCAATATTTTAAAATGAATTGTTAATTACACAAATTAACGCAAATTTTCATTCAATTTTCCACAAATCATACACACACATACAATTAAAATGTGATCAGACACAGTGTATGTATTGGTTGAAAATGTCTATTGTTTTATTTAATGTTTATTGTTCATGCAAAATATATTAAATTTTTTATAAAATTTTTATTATTCTAGCAGTTGCTAATAAAAATAATAATGGGTTTCATTTTCATAAAAACGAAAAGTGACAATTTGTTTTAAATAATGTTTTAATCATGTTTTTTATTTTTTTTTTATTTTTTGTTTGTACCACATTTGTGTTTAAAATAAATCATGTTCTAATGTTAATTATACAGTGAGTACATTTTTAATAGCAATCATTTTTTATGGTTGGAATTTTATTTTTTTTAAGATTTAAAATCGTTATTTTATATTTGAATATTTTTAGTTTTGAAAAAAAAAAACAAAAAGGTTTTCAATAAATTTAAATTTGATTTACAATTGATTAATTGATATTGTAAATTTTAATGAATGTGAATAATTTATTGTATTTATTTATCATAACTTCGGAACAGGTTTATTTGCATATGAATAAATGTAAAAAATATTTAATTTTTTATTTATATTTAATTAAGTACATTGTTTAAGAAATGACACTAAGTTTACGATAGTTTTATGTTTAAACCAGTATAATATGTAGCGAATTTGAAATGAACTGCTGATGTTCTTAATACTCATAACATCTAATCCACGTATATTTTTCAGCTACAAAATATATTTAGAGCTTCTGTATTGCTGCCTATTTTTAGTAAACTAGTCATTCCGCTAGAAACATATACTTCTACTAGATTTTGGTTCTAGCTTAATTCCTGTAATATTACAGATCAGCTTCAGTTCAGTTCTGTATACAGGACAAGAACATCGGGCGTGTCCGATGATAGAAAATAAGTAATGTAATGATCAGGTGGATCATTAGAACAATTACCCGTACGAATGGCTCTAAACGGAAAAAATCAGGTTCTATATTGAAGACACAGAAACAAAAAAAAAACACGTGTGAGTAATAATGAAATGCGTTAATATGAACAAATTAAATATGGCGTCAACATAGCAACCGATATGCAGACATCAGTTAGGGCGATTTTAGATGCGGAGCAAAAAAAAAAACTCCAAAGAATCGAAAAAAGTAGAATATACTCCATAATAGTGCTAAAAAAACTGAAGTCATAAGAGAGATGTCGGTTTTATTTGATAGGATTACATTTAATACCATATTGGATTATAAGAAAGCTTTAAACGAATACTATACAAGAGATAAGATTTATATGGGTACCAGGTCACTAAGAAGAAGGCGGCAAACATCGAACGTAATCTAACGAAAGTTGAAAGGTTACGTTTTTTAAGTGGACACAAAAGATTACAAATTTTACTATATAAAGATTGACGAGCGAATTCAGACGAATGTAGAACATGTAGAGAAGACAGTATTACTTTGAATATAATATCCCTTACGAACACAGATTAAAAAATTACAATGTCTAGGAAACCAACATCGTTTTCAATTCAATACAAGTTCTAGTTCATTTGTAGTTCAGTTCTAGTTTAGCTCTAGTTCATTTCTAGTTCAGTTCTAGTTCAGTTCTTGTTCAGTTCTAGTTCAGTTCTAGTTCAGTTCTAGTTCAGTTCTAGTTCAGTTCTAGTTCAGTTCTAGT